>NC_053027.1:438082188-438170148 GCF_003073215.2 Triticum urartu | reverse complement strand
ACTTCTCATTTTCCCTTATCTTCATATATGGATTGTACAAATGTCCCATACACCTGCAATTAGACAAAACACAAAAGTGTGTGAAGTATTTTTGTTCTGGATAACATAAATAGATTATTGAATAGTTTGCATTAGAAATCACCTGACAAATATGCATGTATGCAATATTTTTGGTCGTATCCAAGGTAGTCATGTCCTCATCACTTTTACTCCAAGTTTTGACCCCAAGGCTCAACATATAAATAGAGGGGTAGGGCTAGCACCCAAGACACATCAAGAAACACCAAGCCGTGTGTCGGCAACCTTGTCCCCTCTAGTTTATCCTTCGTCATAGTTTTCGTAGTGCTTAGGCGAAGCCCTGCGGAGATTGTTCTTCACCAACACCGTCACCACGTCGTCGTGCTGCCGGAACTCATCTACTACTTCGCCCCTCTTGCCGGATCAATAAGGCGAGGACGTCATCGAGCTGAACGTGTGCTAAACGCGGAGGTGCCTTACGTTCGGTACTTGATCGGGACGGATCGTGAAGGTGTACGACTACATCAACCTCATTGATAAACGCTTTCGCTTTCGGTCTACGAGGGTACGTATACACACTCTCCCCTCTCGTTGCTATGCATCTCCTAGATAGATCTTGCGCGATCATAGGAAATTTTTTGAAATACCGCGTTCCCCAACAGTGGCATCAGAGCCAGGTTTATGCGTAGATGTTATATGCACGAGTAGAACACAAAGGAGTTGTGGACGTGGGTATATACATATTGCTTGCCGTCACTAGTTGTTTCTTGATTCGGCGGTATTGTTGGATGAAGCGGCCCGGACCGACATTACATGACCGCGTTCATGAGACTGGTTCTACCGGCGTGCTTTGCACACAGGTGGTTGGCGGGTGTTAGTTTCTCCAACTTTAGTTGAATCGGATTCAATGAACATGGTTCTTTCTGAAGATCAAAAAGCAATCACTATAACGCGTTGTGGTTTTTGATGTGTAGGTAAGAACGGTTCTTGCTAAGCCCGTAGCAGCCACGTAAAACTTGCAACAACAAAGTAGAGGACGTCTAAATTGTTTTTGTAGGGCATGTTGTGATGTGATATGGTCAAGATGTGATTATATAAATTATTGTATGAGATGATCATGTTTTATAACACGGTTATCGGCAACTGGCAGGAGCCATATGGTTGTCGCTTTATCGTATGAAATGAAATCGCCATGTAATTACTTTACTTTATCACTAAGCGGTAGCGATAGTCGTGGAAGCAATAGTTGGCGAGACGACAACGATGCTACGATGGAGATCAAGGTGTCAAGCTGGTGACGATGGTGATCATGACGGTGCTTTGGAGATGGAGATCAAAGGCATAAGATGATGATGGCCATATCATATCACTTATATTGATTGCATGTGATGTTTATCCTTTATGCATCTTATTTTTCTTAGTACGGCGGTAGCATTGTAAGATGATCTCTCACTAAATTTCAAGGTATAAGTGTTCTCCCTGAGTATGCACCGTTGCTACAGTTCGTCGTGCCGAGACACCACGTGATGATCGGGTGTGATAAGCTCTACGTTCACATACAACGGGTGCAAGCCAGTTTTGTACAAGCAGAATACTCGGGTTAAACTTGACGAGCCTAGCATATGCAGATATGGCCTCGGAACACTGAGACCGAAAGGTCGAGCGTGAATCATATAGTAGATATGATCAACATAGTGATGTTCACCATTGAAAACTACTCCATCTCACGTGATGATCGGACATGGTTTAGGTGATATGGATCACGTGATCACTTAGATGATTAGAGGGATGTATATCTAGGTGGGAGTTCTTAAGTAATATGATTAATTGAACTTTAATTTATCATGAACTTAGTACCTGATAGTATTTTGCATGTATATGTTGTTGTAGATTAATGGCCCGTGTTGTTGTTCCGTTGAATTTTAATGCGTTCCTAGAGAAAGCTATGTTGAAAGATGATGGTAGCAACTACACGGACTGGGTCCGTAACTTGAGGATTATCCTCATTGCTGCACAAAAGAATTACGTCCTGGAAGCACCGCTAGGTGCCAAACCCGCTGTAGGAGCAACTCCAGATGTTATGAACACCTGGAAAAGCAAAGCTGATGACTACTCGATAGTTCAGTGTGCCATGCTTTACGACTTAGAACTGAGAATTCAACGATGTTTTGAACGTCATGGATCATATGAGATGTTCTAGGAGTTGAAGTTAATATTTCAAGTAAATGCCCGGATTGAGAGATATGAAGTCTATAATAAGTTCTACAGCTGCAAAATGGAGGAGAATAGTTCTATCAGTGAGCACATACTCAGAATGTCTGTGTACCGCAATCACTTGACTCAGCTGGGAGTTAATCTTCCAGTTGATAGTGTCATTGACAGAGTTCTTCAATCACTGCCACCAAGATACAAAAGCTTCGTGATGAACTGTAATATGCAAGGGATGGATAAGATAGTTCCCGAGCTCTTCGCGATGCTAAAGGCTGCAGAGGTAGAAATCATGAAGGAGCATCAAGTGTTGATGGTCAACAAGACCACCAATTTCAAGAAGAAGGGCAAAGGGAAGAAGGGGAACTTCAAGAAGAACGGCAAGCAAGTTGCTGCTCAAGTGAAGAAGCCCAAGTCTGGACCTAAGCCTGAGACTGAGTGCTTCTACTTCAAAGGGACTGGTCACTGGAAGCGGAACTGCCCCAAGTATTTGGCGGATCAGAAGGATGGCAAAGTGAAAGGTATATTTGATATACATGTTATTGATGTGTACCTTACTAAGAGCTCGCAGTAGCACCTGGGTATTTGATACTGGTTCTGTTGCTAATATTTGCAACTCGAAACAGGGACTACGGAATAAGCGGGCACTGCAAAGGACGAGGTGACGATGCGCGTGGGAAACGGTTCCAAAGTCGATGTGATCGCGGTCGGCACGCTACCTCTACATCTACCTTCGGGATTAATATTAGACCTAAATAATTGTTATTTGGTGCCAGCGTTGAGCATGAACATTATATCTGGATCTTGTTTAATGCGAGACGGTTATTCATTTAAATCAGAGAATAATGGTTGTTCTATTTATATGAGTAATATCTTTTATGGTCATGCACCCTTGAAGAGTGGTCTATTCTTATTGAATCTCGATAGTAGTAATACACATATTCATAATGTTGAAGCCAAAAGATGCAGAGTTGATAATGAAAGTGCAACTTATTTGTGGCACTGTCGTTTAGGTCATATCGGTGTAAAGCGCATGAAGAAACTCCATACTGATGGACTTTTGGAACCACTTGATTATGAATCACTTGGTACTTGCGAACCGTGCCTCATGGGCAAGATGACTAAAACACCGTTCTCCGGTACTATGGAGAGAGCAACAGATTTGTTGGAAATCATACATACTGATGTATGTGGTCCGATGAATATTGAGGCTCGTGGCGGATATCGTTATTTTCTCACCTTCACAGATGATTTAAGCAGATATGGGTATATCTACTTAATGAAACATAAGTCTGAAACATTTGAAAAGTTCAAAGAATTTCAGAGTGAAGAGTTGAAAATCATCGTAACAAGAAAATAAAGTTTCTACGATCTGATCGTGGAGGAGAATATTTGAGTTACGAGTTTGGTGTACATTTGAAAAACTGTGGAATAGTTTCGCAACTCACGCCACCCGGAACACCACAGCGTAATGGTGTGTCCGAACGTCGTAATCGTACTTTACTAGATATGGTGCGATCTATGATGTCTCTTACAGATTTACCGCTATCATTTTGGGGTTATGCTTTAGAGACGGCCGCATTCACGTTAAATAGGGCACCATCAAAATCCGTTGAGACGACACCTTATGAACTATGGTTTGGCAAGAAACCAAAGTTGTCGTTTCTTAAAGTTTGGGGCTGCGATGCTTATGTGAAAAAGCTTCAACCTGATAAGCTCGAACCCAAATCGGAGAAATGTGTCTTCATAGGATACCCAAAGGAGACTGTTGGGTACACCTTCTATCACAGATCCGAAGGCAAGACATTCGTTGCTAAGAATGGATCCTTTCTAGAGAAGGAGTTTCTCTCGAAAGAAGTGAGTGGGAGGAAAGTAGAACTTGACGAGGTAACTGTACCTGCTCCCTTACTGGTAAAGTAGTACATCACAGAAAATTGTCAGTGACACCTACACCAGTTAGTGAGGAAGCTAATGATAATGATCATGAAACTTCAGATCAAGATACTACTGAACCTCGTAGATCAACCAGAGTAAGATCCGCACCAGAGTGGTACGGTAATCCTGTTCTGGAAGTCATGCTACTAGATCATGATGAACCTACGAACTATGAAGAAGCGATGGTGAGCCCAGATTCCGCAAAGTGGCTTGAAGCCATGAAATCTGAGATGGGATCCATGTATGAGAACAAAGTATGGACTTTGGTTGACTTGCCCGATGATCGGCAAGCAATTGAGAATAAATGGATCTTCAAGAAGAAGACTGACGCTATGGTAATGTTACTGTCTATAAAGCTCGACTTGCGCAAAAGTCGACAAGTTCAAGGGATTGACTACGATGAGACCTTCTCACCCGTAGCGATGCTTAAGTCCTCCGAATCATGTTAGCGATTGCCGCATTTTATGATTATGAAATTTGGCAAAATGGATGTCAAAACTGCATTCCTGAATGGATTTCTGGAAGAAGAGTTATATGATGCAACCAGGAAGGTTTTGTCGATCCAAAGGGAGCTCAACAAAGTGTGGCAGCTCCAGCGATCCATTTATGGACTGGTGCAAGCCTCTCGGAGTTGGAATAAGCTTTGATAGTGTGATCAAAGCATTTTGGTTTTTATACAGACTTTTGGAGAAGCCTGTATATATAAGAAAGTGAGTGGGAGCTCTGTAGCATTCTAGATATTATATGTGGATGACATATTGCTTATTGGAAATGATATAGAATTTCTGGATAGCATAAAGGGATACTTGAATAAGAGTTTTTCAATGAAAGACCTCGGTGAATGCTTACTTATTAGGCATCAAGATCTATAGAGATAGATCAAGACGCTTAATTGGACTTTCACAAAGCACATACCTTGACAAAGTTTTGAAGAAGTTCAAAATGGATCAAGCAAAGAAAAGGGTTCTTGCCCTATGTTACAAGGTGTGAAGTTGAGTAAGACTCAATGCCCGACCACTGCAGAAGATAGAGAGAAAATGAAAGATGTTCCCTATGCTTCAGCCATAGGCTCTATCATGTATGCAATGCTGTGTACCAGACCTGATGTGTGCCTTGCTATAAGTTTAGCAGGGAGGTACCAAAGTAATCCAGGAGTGGATCACTGGACAGCGGTCAAGAACATCCTGAAATACCTTAAAGGACTAAGGATATGTTTCTCGTATATGGAGGTGACAAAGAGCTCACCGTAAAAGGTTACGTTGATGCAAGCTTTGACACTGATCCGGACGATTCTAAATCGCAAACCGGATACGTGTTTACATTAAACGGTGGAGCTGTCAGTTGGTGCAGTTCTAAACAAAGCGTCGTAGCGGGATCTACATGTGAAGCGGAGTACATAGCTGCTTCGGAAGCAGCGAACGAAGGAGTCTGGATGAAGGAGTTCATATCCGATCTAGGTGTCATACCTAGTGCATCGGGTCCAATGAAAATCTTTTGTGACAATACTGGTGCAATTGCCTTGGCAAAGGAATCCAGATTTCACAAAGAGGACCAAGCACATCAAGAGACGCTTCAATTCCATCCGGGATTTAGTCCAGGTGGGAGACATAGAAATTTGCAAGATACATATGGATCTGAATGTTGCAGACCTGTTGACTAAGCCTCTTCCACGAGCAAAACATGATCAGCACCAAGGCTCCATGGGTGTTAGAATCCATTACTGTGTAATCTAGATTATTGACTCTAGTGCAAGTGGGAGACTGAAGGAAATATGCCCTAGAGGCAATAATAAAGTTATTATTTATTTCCTTATATCATGATAAATGTTTATTATTCATGCTAGAATTGTATTAACCGGAAACATAATACATGTGTGAATACATAGACAAACAGAGTGTCACTAGTATGCCTCTACTTGACTAGCTCGTTAATCAAAGATGGTTATGTTTCCTAACCATGAACAATGAGTTGTTATTTGATTAACGAGTCACATCATTAGTTGAATGATCTGATTGACATGACCCATTCCATTAGCTTAGCACCCGATCGTTTAGTATGTTGCTATTGCTTTCTTCATGACTTATACATGTTCCTATGACTATGAGATTATGCAACTCCCGTTTACCGGAGGAACACTTTGGGTACTACCAAACGTCACAACGTAACTGGGTGATTATAAAGGAGTACTACAGGTGTCTCCAAAGGTACATGTTGGGTTGGCGTATTTCGAGATTAGGATTTGTCACTCCGATTGTCGGAGAGGTATCTCTGGGCCCTCTCGGTAATGCACATCACATAAGCCTTGCAAGCATTACAACTAATATGTTAGTTGTGAGATGATGTATTACGGAACGAGTAAAGAGACTTGCTGGGGTAACGAGATTGAACTAGGTATTGGATACCGACGATCGAATCTCGGGCAAGTAACATACCGATGACAAAGGGAACAACGTATGTTGTTATGCGGTCTGACCGATAAAGATCTTCGTAGAATATGTAGGAGCCAATATGGGCATCCAGGTCCCGCTATTGGTTATTGACCGGAGATGTGTCTCGGTCATGTCTACATTGTTCTCGAACCCGTAGGGTCCGCACGCTTAAGGTTACGATGACAGTTATATTATGAGTTTATGCATTTTGATGTACCGAAGGTTGTTCGAAGTCCCGGATGTGATCACGGACATTGACGAGGAGTCTCGAAATGGTCGAGACATAAAGATTGATATATTGGAAGCCTATGTTTGGATATCGGAAGTGTTCCGGGTGAAATCGGGATTTTACCGGAGTACCGGGAGGTTACCGGAACCCCCCGGAAACCAAATGGGCCTTAGTGGGTTTTAGTGGAAAGGTGAAAGGGGCAGCCCAAGGTGGCGCGCGCCTCCCCCTTCCCCCTTAGTCCTATTAGGATAGGAAGGTGGCCGGCCTCCCTTCTCTCTCTTTCCCCCTCGGGGAATCCTAGTCCAACTAGGACCTGCGCCCTCCTCCTGGCCGGCGCCCCCCTCCCCCTTGGCTCCTTTATATACTAAGGCAGAGGTACCCCAGAAACACTCAAGTTGATCCATGTGATCTATTCCTTAGCCGTGTGCGGTGCCCCCAGCCACCATATTCCTCGATAATACTATAGCGAGTTTAGGCGAAGCCCTGCTGCTGTAGTGCATCAAGATCGTCACCACGCCGTCGTGCTGACGGAACTCTTCCCCGACACTTTGCTGGATCGGAGTCCGGGGATCGTCATCGAGCTGAACGTGTGCTCGAACTCGGAGGTGTCGTAGTTTCGGTGCTTGATCGGTTGGATCGTGAAGACGTACGACTACTTCCTCTACATCGTGTCAGCGCTTCCGCAGTCGGTCTGCGTTGGGTACGTAGACAACACTCTCCCCTCTCGTTGCTATGCATCACATGATCTTGCGTGTGCGTAGGAAATTTTTTGAAATTACTACGAAACCCTACAGGGCCCACAAGGTCGGGGGGCGCGCCCTCGACCCTTGTGGATGCCTTGTGGCTCTTCTGACTTGCACTCCAAGTCTCCCGGCTGTCTTCTGGTACAAGAAAAATCATCGCGAAAGTTTTATTCCATTTGGACTCTGTTTGGTATTCCTTTTCTGCGTAACTCTAAAACAAGGGAAAACCAGAAACTGGCACTGGGCTCTAGGTTAATATGTTAGTCCCAAAAATCATATAAAATAGCATATTAATGCATATAAAACATCCAAAACAGATAATATAATAGCATGGAACAATCAAAAATTATAGATACGTTGGAGACGTATCATGGGCCCCTCATGGCACATCTTGACCTAATTCCGCCTCTATAAAGTCTCAAATATTCACAATACATCAGAGAGCCACCCGAAACACTTTTTCTACCGCCGCAAGTTTTTGTTCTTCTGAGATCCCATCTGGAGGCCTTCTCCGGTACTCTGCCGGAGGGGGAATGGATCACGGAGGACTTCTACATCATCCTTGTTGCCCTTCCGATGATGCGTGAGTAGTTCACCACATATCTACGGGTCCATAGCTAGTAGCTAGATGAGTTCTTCTCTCTCTATGATCTTCAATACAATGTTCTCCTCGATATTCTTGGACTTCTATTTGATGTAATATTATTTTGCAGTGTGTTTGTTGGGATTCGATGAATTGTGGATTTATGATCAGATTATTCATGAATATTAATTGAGTCTTCTCTAAATTCTTTTATGCATTATTGTTATAGCATTGTATTACTCTCCGATCTATCTGTTGGTTTGGTCAACTAGATTGATTTTTCTTGCAATGAGAGATGTGCTTTGTGATGGGTTCAATCTTGCGGTGCTCAATCTCAGTGACAGAAAGGGACATGACACGTATTCGTATTGTTGCCATTAAGGATAAAAAGATGGGGTCTATTCATATTTTGGGGTTTACTTTCTCTAGATCATGTCATCTTGCTTAAGGCGTTACTCCGTTTTTATAACTTAATACCCTTGATGCATGCTAGATAGTGCTCGATGGATGGAGTAATAGTAGTAGATGCAGGCAGGAGTTAGTCTACTTGTCTCGGACGTGATGCCTATATACATGATCATTACCATGAATATCATCATAACTATGCGATTTTCTATCAATTGCTCAACAGTAATTTCTTCACCCACCGTATGCTTTGTGTTCAAGAGAGAAGCCTCTAGTGAAAACTATGGCCCCAGGGTGGTTTTATCATATATAAAATCCAAAAATACTTTGCTCCAATTTTTATTTAGCAATTTAATTTATCTATCTACCACTATGAGATCTAATCCTTGCAAATAACCGCCGAGGGGATTGACAACCCCCTTGTTCGCGTTGGGTGCAAGTATTTTCTTTTCTGTATATAGGTGCTGCTAACAAGGTTCTGTGAGATTCTCCTACTGGATTGATAACCTAGGTTCTTAACTGAGGGAACTACTTATCTCTACTATACTGCATCATCTTCTCCTGGTCAAGGAAATCTCAACGCAGCTCACAAGTAGCTGGGAGAATTTCTGGCACCATTGCCCGGGAGACATCACCAAAACCTATCAAGTACCTTTGCATAAACTATCATCTACCTGCTCTTACTTTTATTTGCCTTTCCAGTTGCCAGTTGCCTCTCGTTTTCATCTCTCCCACTTCTAAAACAATTTTACAAAAACACAAAAATATTTTTATTTTCCTTGTTTTCTTGCTTCGTCGCTATGTCTTGAGAACATTACTATGATAATTCTCACCATAAAAGTTTGGCAGAAATTGAGAATACCACTAAGAATTTTATATTTACACAACATGAACACAACAAATTCTTTGTTGAATAAGTTAAAGAACACTCTACTTTCTTGGATGCTATTGGTAAGCAACATGATGAAGTTAATAAAGAAGTTGCCAATCTTCAATCTCAGCTTGCTCATACAGAAAATTTGTTAGGAAAAATCTCTGATAAGTAGACTACACTAGTGAATAAAATGGCTGCTAAACCGGAGTTGTTTTCGCACAATAATCATGATGAAGAGATTAAAATGATTGGTCTCTCATCCATTGAGGGAGTCCTGGATTAGGGGGTCTCCGGATGGCCGGACTATACCTTCGGCCGAACTCCTGGACTATGAAGATACAAGATTGAAGACTTCGTCCCGTGTCCGGAAGGGACTTTCCTTGGCATGGAAGGCAAGCTTGGCGATACGGATATGTAGATCTCCTACCATTGTAACCGACTCTGTGTAACCCTAGCCCTCTCCAGTGTCTATATAAACCGGAGAGTTTTAGTCCGTAGGACGAAGAACAATCATACCATAGGCTAGCTTCTAGGGTTTAGCCTCTCTGATCTCGTGGTAGATCTACTCTTGTACTACTCATATCATCAATATTAATCAAGCAGGACGTAGGGTTTTACCTCCATCAAGAGGGCCCGAACCTGGGTAAAACATCGTGTCCCCTGCCTCCTATTACCATCCGACCTCGACGCACAGTTTGGGACCCCCTACCCGAGATCCGTCGGTTTTGACACTGACATTGGTGCTTACATTGAGAGTTCCTCTGTGTCGTCGCTTTTAGGCCCGATGGCTTCTCCGATCATCAACAGCGATGCGATCCAGGGTGAGACTTTTCTCCCCAGACAGATCTTCGTATTCGGCGGCTTTGCACTGCGGGCCAATTCACTTGGTCATCTGGAGCAGATCGAAAGCTACGCCCCTGGCCATCAGGTCAGATTTGGAAGTTTGAACTACACGGCCGACATCCACGGAGACTTGATCTTCGACGGATTCGAGCCACAGCCGAGCGCGCCACACTCTCATGATGGGCATGATTTAGCTCTGCCGCCAAACAGTGCCCTGGAGGCCGCACCTGTGTCCGCTTCGACCCCTAGCTCGGAGCCGATCACACCAACCGAGGATGGTTGGTTAGACACTGCCTCGGGGGCTGCAATCTCTACGGAGATCGAGCCGAACACCAGCCCTATTCTCTGCGAAGCCCGTGACTCCAAGGAGCCGGACTCCTCTCCGGACTCCGAGCCCTCTGCGCCCCGACCGATCAAACCCGATTGGGCGCC
This sequence comes from Triticum urartu, assembly GCF_003073215.2. Taxonomy (NCBI): domain Eukaryota; kingdom Viridiplantae; phylum Streptophyta; class Magnoliopsida; order Poales; family Poaceae; genus Triticum; species Triticum urartu. The sequence continues at coordinate 438,159,449 of NC_053027.1, read as the reverse complement.
GATCATGGAGTTCACCGCCGCGGACATCTTTCAGCACTCGCCCTTCAGCGATATTCTGAATTCACTAAAGTCTCTCTCTTTGTCAGGAGAGCCATGGCCGGACTATGGTCGGCAAGGTTGGGATGCAGATGATGAAGAAATTCAAAGCCCACCCACCACCCACTTCGTAGCCACTGTCGATGATTTAACTGACATGCTCGACTTCGACTCCGAAGACATCGATGGTATGGACGCCGATGCAGGAGACAATCAAGAACCAGCGCCTATAGGGCACTAGAAAGCCACCTCGTTGTATGATATATACATGGTGGACACCCCAAAAGAAGGCAATGGCGATGGAACAATGGAGGATGACCCCTCCAAGAAGCAGCCTAAGCGCCGGCGTCAGCGGCGCCGCTCTAAATACCGCCAAAACAAAAATGGTGATTCCGGCACGGGGGATAATAACACCCCGGACAGTGCTGAAGACAACCACCTCCAGCAAGATTCAGCACGGGAGGATAGAGAAGCCAGCCCTCATGAGAGAGCGGCAGACAGAGAGGTCGAGGACGATAATTATATGCCTCCCTCCGAAGACGAGGCAAGCCTCGACGACGACGAATTTGTCGTGCCGGAGGATCCCGTCGAACAAGAGCGTTTCAAACGCAGGCTTATGGCCACGGCGAGCAGCCTCAAGAAAAAACAGCAGCAACTTAGAGCTGATCAAGATTTGCTAGCCAACAGATGGACTGAAGTCCTTGCGGCCGAAGAGTATGAACTCGAACGCCCCTCCAAGAGCTACCCAAAGCGCAGGTTACTACCCCAATTAGAGGAGGAAGCACCTAAATCACCAGCGCGTGATGCGGCCGACCGGCCACCCCGTGGCCGCGACAGAGAGGCCTCTCGGCCCACCACTCAAGCCGCACCCCGGTGCCGCTCAAAAAATACCAAGGCATGGGAAAATGCGCCAGACCTACGAGACATATTGGAGGACAAGGCAAGGCAAACAAGATCGATCTACGGATCACGTGGGCACCCCACGGCATGAGACGGTACTCGTCACGCCGGATATAGTAAATCCGGTCGGGCCGAACACAGTAGACAAAGCTCGTTTGAGCTGCGTTGTGATATAGCCCAGTACAGAGGTGCCGCACACCCACTATGCTTCACAGATGGAGTAATGGATTATCAAATCCCTGAGGGTTTCAAACCCGTGAACATCGAATCATATGATGGCACAACAGATCCTGCGGTATGGATCGAGGACTATCTCCTTCATATCCACACAGCCCGCGGTGATGACTTACACGCCATCAAATACCTCTGACTCAAGCTTAAAGGACCAGCTCAGCATTGGCTTAACAGCTTGCCAGCAGAATCACCAGACGCCGACGACCTAAGCCACATAATTCAGCAGCCAGAGGAATCGGCCAGACAATTCTGGACACGGTTCCTAACCAAGAAAAATCAAATTGTCGACTGTCCAGACGCAGAGGCCCTAGCAGCCTTCAAGCATAACATCTGCGACGAGTGGCTTGCACGGCACCTAGGACAGGAAAAGCCGAAATCTATGGCAGCCCTCACGACACTTATGACCCGCTTTTGCGTGGGAGAAGACAGCTGGCTAGCTCACAGCAATAACATGACCAAGAGCCCTGGTAATTCGGATACCAAGGACAGCAGTGGGAGGTCGCGTCGCAACAAGCAAAAGCGCTGCATTAACGGCGACAATGCTGAGGATACGGCAGTTAATGCCGGATTCAGAGGCTCTAAACCCGGTCAGCGGAAAAAGCCATTCAAAAGAAATACTCCGGGCCCGTCTAGTTTGGACTGAATACTCGACCGCTCATGCCAGATACATGGCACCCCCGAAAAACCAGCCAATCACACCAACAGGGATTGTTGGGTGTTCAAGCAGGCAGGCAAGTTAAATGCCAAAAGCAAAGACAAGGGGCTGCATAGCGATGACGAGGAGGAGCCCCGGCCGCCGAACAACAATGGACAGAAAGGTTTTCCCCCACAATGCGGACGGTGAACATGATATACGCAACCCACGTCCCCAAGAGGGAGCGGAAGCGTGTGCTAAGGGACGTATACGCGATGAAGCCAGTCGCCCCAAAGTTCTTCCTGCCCAATCACTTTTGATCGAAGGGACCACCCCACTAGCATCCATCATGGCGGATTCGCCGCATTGGTTCTAGACCCAATTATTGACGGATTTCACCTCACTAGAGTCCTCATGGACGGCGGCAGCAGCCTGAACCTGCTTTATCAGGATACAATGCGGAAAATGGGCATCGATCCCTCGAGGATTAAACCCACCAGAACGACCTTTAAAGGCGTCATACCAGGTGTAGAAGCCAACTGTACAGGCTCAGTTACACTTGAAGTGGTCTTCGGATCTCCGGATAATTTCCGAAGCGAGGAGTTAATCTTCGACATAGTCCCGTTCTGCAGTGGCTATCATGCACTGCTCGGGCGAATCGCATTTCCCAAGTTCAATGCGGTGCCGCACTACGCATACCTCAAGCTCAAGATGCCAGGCCCTCGAGGTGTCGTCACGGTCAATGGAAACACCGAACGCTCTCTCCGAACGGAGGAGCATACGGCGGCTATAGTAGCGGAAGTACAAAGCAGCCTCTCAAGGCAATTATCCAGTCCGGCCATTAAACGTCCGGACACCGTCAAGCGTGCCCGGAGTAACCTACAACAAGACCGCCTGGCACGTTCTGAGCAAGCGTAGCAATGCGGCCCCAACCCCAGCCCTCGTGAACTTGCGAAACCAGTGCCGCGCGTACATAACTACGCTCTAGAAATACCATCGGCACAGGGGGAGGGGCACCATCATGGCACGCCCAAAACGCGTCTTAAACCGCACTAGGGGCTATCGATTTCTTAAATTTTCTCTTATTTTCAGGACTCCATTCTTCGAAAGGCTTGTCCGGCAGTACAATTGCCGCACAAACGATACAACCAAGGAAGCAGAAAGCTACGCCGCACTACGGAACTCTAAGGTGGTCTCTATAACGAGCAGTATACCTGTTTCGCATAACATTCCGCAGCTCGCCCCTGGAAAGGACATATTTGATAGTCCCATCTTTTGCTTATTGCACTATTTGTATCGTTCTGCTTTGATGGCAGCTTTTTTAAATAAACAATGCATAGCTTCCGTCTATTATCGCATTACCTCTTTTTTATGAATATATGTTCATTAATGACATGTTGCACCCATACACTTTGGTACGGCCAATACGCCAGGGGCTTAAGTACCCCACAACATGGTGTGAGAAGTCCAAGCACTTTCACAAGTGCGGCACCCCGAACTTATATCATTATATGCATCGGCTCCGAATCATGTCTTGGGTCAATAGTTGGGTTTGCCCGGCTCCTATGTTTTGGTACCTTACGTTCCGTCATATCGACTAAGGTAGCACTAGGAGAACTACTGCGATTGTGCCCCAGTTGAGCTGGGCTAAGCACCTCAGTAGAGAAAGCTAAAACTGACCGTCATGATGAGGCGAGAGCTGGTTGCTGTTTGAGAGGTTTTCGAGTCCCTAAAGACTTATGCCGCTTAGAGCGAGGAGTCGGCTTTGTCCGACCTAGGCGTGGATAGCGCCCCGAACTCGGTCTTCCGAACACTAGGGGCTTCACCGAAATTTAAAATTATAGAATTCTATGGCTAAGTGAGAGTGTTCAAGCATTATAGTCCAATTGCCTTGTTCGTTGTGTTGAGCGCCTCCCTCGAAGGACCCAAGAATGGGGAAAAGAGCGCTCATCTTTATCCCGAACACCCCAGCACTCGTGCCATGGGGGCAGAAGCCGACGACTCACCATCTCTCAAATTTGATAAACGGCCGCACAGAAGGTAATATTTTAAATTCAAAAAGCATTGCTTAGCGCACATGAACAAGTTTTCAGCGCACAGGACAAAACGAGCGAGTTCACTGAAAAATTACATTCATGGAACATTCATCCGCCACAAGGCGGGCACCCTTCAGAACGCCCTCATAATACATCTCAGGCTTGCGATGCTCCTTGCCCGGCGGTGGCCCATCCTTCACAAGCTTCTCAGCATCCAGCTTGCCCCAGTGCACCTTCGCATGGGCAAGCGCCCTACGGGCACCCTTGATGCATACAGAGCGCTTGATGACTTCGAGCCTTGGACATGCCTCCACCAGCCGCCTCACCAGCCCGAAGTAGCTCCCAGGCATGGCCTCTCCAGGCCACAGCCGGACTATGAGGCCCTTCATGGCCTGTTCGGCCACCTTATGGAGCTCGACCAGCTGTTTCAGCTGGTCGCTTAAGGGCACCGGGTGTTCGGCCTCAGCATACTGAGACCAGAACACCTTCTCCGTCGAGCTTCCCTCCTCGGCTCGGTAGAAGGCGGCGGCATCCGACACGCTTTGGGGCAAGTCTGTGAATGCTCCTGGAGAGCTCCGGATCCGGGTAAGTGACAAGTAATTGACCTTTACGTGCTTGCTTTGCATAAAGAATGCCTTACCCGCCGCTATCTTTTTTATTGCCTCAACCTCCTGGAGGGCCTTCTGGGCTTCGGCCTTGGCAGACTTGGCATCTTCAATGGCCGCCGCGAGCTCAGACTCTCGCGTCTTCGAGTCAAGCTCCAAACTCCCATGTTTTTTCATGAGAACCTGGAGATCTTGCCGCACCTCGCCAACCTACATCTCATGCTTCTCCCGCTCGGTGCGTTCCGTGGCCGCCCTCTTTTTAGCCTCAGACAGCGCTTGCTTAAGGGTTGCCACCTCAGTTGTGGCCCGTACAATAGCCGCGTTAATCCTGTCACTTTTTGCAATTGCACCTTTCACATATTTCAATAAGGTATTTCTTACCTTCCTTCTCCTCGAGCTGCTTCTTGGCTAGGCCGAGCTCTTGCTCGGACCGTTCGAGGTTCTGCTTCAGCGTATCCACCTCCGCAGTCAGTGCAGCGGAGGCCAGCAGCGAAGCCTGCATACACATATTGAATCGATTATGTTAGACTCCTGCGATTATTAGATCCTCTATTCGGCTTTTCTTTCCGAACGTCGAACAGAGCATCAGGGGCTACTGTCTATGCGGTAATATTTTTACATATTCTTTACTTACCTCAAAGCCTGTTAGAAGGCTGGCACAGGCTTCAGTCAGTCCACTCTTGGCGGACCGAACCTTCTGGATCACCACACTCATAATAGTGTCGTTCTCCTCGTCGATGGAGGCGCCGTTAAGCATCTCCAGCAAATTGTCCGGTGCCTCCGGTTGGACGGAGGTCACCGGCTCGGTAGGCTTGCTCCTCTTGGAAGGAGGCTGCTACCGGAGTCTGGAACCGTAAGAAATACTAGGTTCAACTTTAATTTGCTCACAGGGTGTAGGTGTTCTAGCATTACTCTTACGAACTACAGTTGAAGCTTTAGCATGATCCTTTATTCTAACAGGGAAAGGTGGTTTCTCAATATAAGCAGTAGGAACAATAGGATCAACATTATAAGTGATAGTCTTTTCTTCAACTTTAATAGGTTCAACTACTTTTACTTCAATGGGAGTATGATATCTAAGCCAGTTCTCCTTAGGGAGATCAACATGAGTAGCAAATGATTCACAGAAAGAAGCTACTATCTCAGAGTCAAGTCCATATTTAATGCTAAATTCACGAAAAGCATCGGTATCCATAAATGATTTAACACAATAAAACTTAGGTGTTATACCTGACTCCTTGCCTTCGTCGAGTTCCCTATCTTCAGAGTTGCGTTTAATTCTTTCCAATAAATCCCAATTGAATTTAATAGTCTTCATCATAAAAGAACGAGTACAAGAAGTATCGAGCATGGAGCGATTATTGAGAGAAAGCCGAGCATAATTTTTTTTGAATAATAATTTCTCTTGAGACCTCATGATTGGGGCATGAATATAACATTGAATTAAGCCTCCCCAAGCTTGAGCGATACTTTCTCCTTCACGAGGCCAAAAATTATATATATAATTACAATCATGATGAACCAGATGCATAGGATAAAACTTCTGATGAAATTCCAATTTCAATCGGTTGTAGTTCCATGATCCAATATCATCACATAGCCTAAACCATGTCAATGCCTTTCCCTTCAAAGATAAAGGGACGAGCTTCTTCTTTATAACATCCTCGTGCATACCTGCAAGCTTAAATAATCCACAATCTTCATCCACATAGATAGGTGCATATCGGGATGTAATGTTCCATCTCCTGTAAAAGGATTAGCTAGCAGTTTCTCTATCATACCCGAAGGAAATTCAAAGTAAACATTTTCAGTAGGTTCAGTAGGTTGAGGAGCAACTCTTTCCTCTACTGGTCGGGGTGAAGATACCCCGAACAAGCCCCTCAAAGGATTATTTTCCATAGTAACAAGTGACAGTAAATTTCAGCACACTATATAAATTTTTCCTTACCAAATTCCACTTACCAAAGGCGCTTCACTCCCCGGCAACGGCGCCAGAAAAGAGTCTCTGATGACCCACAAGTGTAGGGTATCTATCGTAGTCCTTTCGATAAGTAAGAGTGTCAAAACCCAACGAGGAGAAGGAAACGATAAGCAGTTTTCAGTAAGGTATTCTCTGCAAGCACTGAAATTATCAGTAACAGATAGTTTTGTGATAAGGTAATTTGTAATGGGTAACAAGTAAATAAAGTAAATAAGGTGCAGCAAGATGGCCCGATCCTTTTTGTAGCAAAGGACAAGCCTGGACAAACTCTTATATAAAGGAAAACGCTCCCGAGGACACATGGGAATTATCGTCAATCTAGTTTTCATCATGTTCATATGATTCGCGTTCGGTACTTTGATAATTTGATATGTGGGTGGACCGGTGCTTGGGTACTGCCTTTCCTTGGACAAGCATCCCACTTATTATTAACCCCTATTGCAAGCATCCACAACTACAAAAGAAGTATTAAGGTAAACCTAACCATAGCATGAAACATATGGATCCAAATCAGCCCCTTACGAAGCAACTCATAAACTACGGTTTAAGCTTCTGTCAGTCTAGCAACCCGTCATCTATTTATTACTTCCCAATGCCTTCCCCTAGGCCCAAATAATGGTCAAGTGTCATGTAGTCGATGTTCACATGACACCACTAGAGGAGAGACAACATACATCTCATCAAAATATCGAACGAATACCAAATTCACATGACTACTTATAGCAAGACTTCTCCCATGTCCTCAGGAACAAAGGTAACTACTCACAAATCATATTCATGTTCATAATCAGAAGGGTATTAATATGCATAAAGGATCTGAACATATGATCTTCCGCCGAATAAACCAACTAGCATCAACTACAAGGAGTAATCAACACTACTAACAACCCACAGGTACCAATCTGAGGCTTTGGGACAAAGATTGGATACAAGAGATGAACTAGGGTTTGAGATGAGATGGAGCTGGTGAAGATGTTGATGGAGACTGACCCCCTCATGATGAGAGGATCAATGGTGATGACGACGGTGATGATTTCCCCCTCCTGGAGGGAAGTTTCCCCGGCAGAACAGCTCTGCTGGAGCCCTAGATTGGTTCTGCCAAGGTTTCGCCTCGTGATGGCGGAGTTTCGTCCCGTGAGCTAGCTTCTGATTTTTTTTCCAGGACGAAAGACTCCATATAGCCAAATATGGGCATCAGAGGGCTGCCAGGGGGCCCACGAGGCAGGGGGCGTGCCCCCCACCCTCGTGGACGGTGGGTGCCCCCCCTCTAGTACTTTCTTCACCCAATATTTTTTATATATTCTGAAAATAATTCCCATGGAGTTTCAGGACTTTTGGAGTTGCGCAGAATAGGTCTCTAATATTTTCTCCTTTATCAGCCCAGAATTCCAGCTGCCGGCATTCTCCCTCTTCTTGTAAACCTTATAAAATAAGAGAGAATAGGCATAATTATTATGAAATAATGTGTAATAACAGCCCATAATGCAATAAATATTGATATAAAAGCATGATGCAAAATGGATGTATCAGACACTCGATGTAATAAGTGTGTGACTGAAACTCTGCAACAAATCCTCGAGTACTATGTGTGTTAGCAATACCGATCTAGGGATGACACTTAAGCATAGAGGCTTGACCGTCTGAGGTCTGGTCGCTACAAGTAGGCATTGTGTGACAACAATTATCAATCTTATCTTTGGCACTACAAAAAGTGAGTGGTTTTGCTCTTTATCATACTGACCTATCTCACGAAGTTCCGTTAAGTTTTGTGTGATTGTAGTTTTCAAGTTTTGGCTGAGATATCGATATGAGGAGAATAAGGAGTGACAAGACCCTAAGCTTGTTGATGCCCAAGGCACCCCAAGTCAATTTTCAAGGTAGATCCAAGCAACTAAGCTTGGGGATGCCCCGGAAGGCAACCCCTCTTTCGTCTCCAACAATATCGGTGACCTCACTTGGTGCTGTATTTTTATTCGTCACATGGTATGTGTTTTGCTTGGAGCGTCAATTTATTTTGTTACGATTTTCTTGCTGTTATTTATAATAATATTTTGCATCTTTCTTGTCAACAAAAATTCCAAGGATAGCCTTTGTCATGCTTATTCTGCAAGTCTACATGTTGCTGTTTCAAATCAGAAAGTTTATCTTTGCTGCAAAAATTCCCTAGAAAAGTCAGAATGTGATAAAATGTTGAAACTTTTTGCACAATAAGATCTGATAAATATTCTACAGTGTGGTAAATTTTCATAATTTTTTGACTTAAATAAGTATTTACACTCTTGCATTCTTTACAGACCGTACTGTTTTGGCAGATTACTGTTATGTTTACATTGTTTGCATATATTTGCTTGTTTCATGATTCTATTTAAGGATAGAAGTATTAAATATGCAGAGGCATTTAGTATGCAATGTTCAATAATAATTTTGGTGATTTGCTACAGTAGAGAATGATAAGGTTTTGCATTGATTTATACTAACTTATCTCACGAGTTCTTGTTGAGTTTTGTGTGGATGAAGTTTTTGAGATTTAGGAAAACCGTGATATGAGAGGAATTAAGGAGACACAAAAGCTCAAGATTGGGGATGCCCAAGGCACCCCAAGATAATATTTCAAGAAACCTCAAGCATCTAAGCTTGGGGATACCCCGGTAGGCATCCCACCTTTCTTCATCAACAATTATCGGTTACACTAGTACGCGTCGGTGCTATACAAATGGTTTTTAACCCCTTTCCGTGACGGCATTTGGAACCGTCGCCAAGTGAGTGTGGGCGATAGGGGGGTCCTTCCCACACGACTCAGAAATCATCGGGGATAGGCCCTCCTGGGACACCAAATGAGCTCGTGTGCGATCGGGCGAGGCATCGAGACCCAATCATTTCCATAGGTATGTACACCCCACACGGTGAATCCCAGAAAAACATTTCCGTAGGTATGTACATCCCACACGGTGAATCCAAGAAAAAATTGTAGGTATGTGATACGTCTCCAACGTATCTATAATTTTTTATTGCTCCATGCTATATTATCTACAATTTTGGACATTATTGGGCTTTATTATCCACTTTTATATTATTTTTGGGACTAACCTATTAACCGTAGTCCCAGCCCAGAATTGCTATTTTTTTGCCTATTTTAGGGTTTTGAAGAAAAGGAATATCAAACGGAGTCCAAACGGAATGAAACCTTCGGGAACGTGATTTTTGGAACGAACAAGACCCAGGAGACTTGGACCCTACGTCAAGCAACCAACAGGGAGGAGGTAGGGGGGCGCGCCTACCCCCCCAGGCGCGCCCTCCACCCTTGTGGCCCCCCTGTTGCTCCACCGACGTACTCCTTCCTCCTATATATACCTACGTACCCCCAAACGAATAGATACGGAGCCGAAACCCTAATTCCACCGTCGTAACTTTCTGTATCCACGAGATCCCATCTTGGGGCCTGTTCCGGAGCTCCGCCGGAGGGGGCATCCATCACGGAGGGCTTCTACATCAACACCATAGCCTCTCCGATGAAGTGTGAGTAATTTACCTCAGACCTTCGGCTCCATAGTTATTAGCTAGATGGCTTCTTCTCTCTTTTTGGATCTCAATACAATGTTCTCCCCCTCTCTTGTGGAGATCTATTCGATGTAATCTTCTTTTTGCGGTGTGTTTGTTGAGACTGATGAATTGTGGGTTTATGATCAAGATTATCTATGAACAATATTTGAATGTTCTCGGAATTCTTTTATGTATGATTGGTTATCTTTGCAAGTCTCTTCGAATTATCAGTTTGGTTTGGCCTACTAGATTGATCTTTCTTGCAATGGGAGAAGTGCTTAGCTTTGGGTTAAATCTTGCAGTGTCCTTTCCCAGTGACAGTAGGGGCAGCAAGGCACGTATTTTATTGTTGCCATTGAGGATAACAAGATGGGTTTTTATCATATTTCATGAATTTATCCCTCTACATCATGTCATCTTGCTTAAGGCGTTACTCTGTTTTCATGAACTTAATACTCTAGATGCATGCTGGATAGCGGTCGATGAGTGGAGTAATAGTAGTAGATGCAGGCAGGAGTCGGTCTACCTGTCTCGGACGTGATGCCTATACACATGATCATACCTAGATATTCTCATAACTATGCTCAATTCTGTCAATTGCTCAACAGTAATTCGTTCACCCACAGTAAAATACTCATGCTCTTGAGAGAAGCCACTAGTGAAACCTATGGCCCCCGGGTCTATCTTCATCATATTAATCTTCCAATACTTAGTTATTTCCTTTGCTTTTTACTTTGCTTTTATTTTACTTTGCATCTTTATCACAAAAATACCAAAAATATTATTCTATCATATCTATCAGATCTTACTCTCGTAAGTGACCGTGAAGGGATTGACAACCCCTTATCGCGTTGGTTGCGAGGAGTTATTTGTTTTGTGCAGGTCGAGGGACTCGCGCGTAGCCTCCTACTGGATTGATACCTTGGTTCTCAAAAACTGAGGGAAATACTTACGCTACTTTGCTGCATCATCCTTTCCTCTTCAAGGAAATCCAACGCAGTGCTCAAGAGGTAGCAAGAAGATTGGTGGCGCCTTTGCCGAGGAGTCTACGCAAAAGTCAACATACCAAGTACCCATCACAACCCCTATCTCCCGCATTACATTATTTGCCATTTGCCTCTCGTTTTCCTCTCCCCCACTTCACCCTTGCCATTTTATTCGCCCTCTCTCTCTCTATCCTCCCTCTCTTTCTCTATTTGCCTCTTTTTGCCCGTTTCTTATTTGCTCGTGTGTTGGATTGCTTGCTTATCGTTATGGCTAGTCCTCTATCCTCTCCGTTGTCTCCCGATAATGAAGTCCTAAATAAACAAAGGGAGGGAGAAAGTCTGTAAGATGCTTGGTATAGAATTTGCAATGCTCAAAATAGATCTACCAGGAAGCAATCTACTTCCGTTCTTTTCCGCAATTTTTATGTAGGTGCTAATCCTTGGTATAGATATATCCTTGATACCATTACCCGAGGGAATTTCTTAGGTAGCCATACTTTTGATTCTTATAATGCTATGATAGATTTGTTTGGCTCACCCCCTCTTTTGGTTAATGGAAATGTATTAACTTTGGAGTATGTAATGGAAAGGCTCGAAATTATTGAAAATAAGGTTGCTACCGTAGAGCTAATTGAAAATTTGGATAAAAAGATCCACAACCGAATCTCTCAATATGGATCTAAAGTAGGAGTCACTTTGAAAAATATTAAAGAGAAGGAACCCATAGTTAATGAGAAAATAAATCATGATTCCACTAGGATCGATAAACTTGAAGATATCATTACCAACTTGGGAACCGCTTTTTCTTCCGTAAAGAATACTCCAAGTCCTCCTACTAAAATCGCCAAGCTTATGTATGTTCCTAAAAATAAGGGTGAATCCTCTAGTAAGGAAACTGCGGATCTCAAATCTATAAGTATTCATCCCAATCTTGTTGCTATCATTAAGAAACCATTTGTTACAAACGAATTTTTCGATCTTGTGCCTAAAAGTTTTATAATAACTAAAAATAAACAAATTTCTAAGGATAATAGATGTCTCATTGAAGAATTGCCTACCAAAGATGGCAATACCTAGATCTATCCTTGCTTTTTATGCCTAGCTAGGGGCGTTAAACGATAGCGCTTGTTGGGAGGCAACCCAATTTTATTTTTATTCCTTGCTTTTTGCTCCCGTTTAGTAATAAATAATTTACCTAGACTCTGTTTTGGTTGTGTTTTTTGTGTTTAATTAGTGTTTGTGCCAAGTAGAACCGTTGGGAAGACTTGGGGAAAATCCTATTATCTTGCTGTAAAAAATAGAAACTTTAGCGCTCACGAGAACTGCTGCCATTTTTACTTGGAAAGTGCTATTTAGTTAATTATTTTTTCAGATGAATAATAGATAAATTACTCACGTCCAGATATTTTTTTAAGAATTTTTGGGGTTCCATATCTTGCTCTAGCTACAGATTACTACAGAATGTTCTGTTTTTGACAGATTCTGTTTTTCGTCAGTTCTTTTGCTTATTTTGATGAATCTATGGCTAGTAAAATAGTTTATAAACCATAAAGAAGTTAGAATACAGTAGGTTTAACACCAATATAAATAAAGAATGAGTTCATTACAGTACCTTGAAGTGGTCTTTTGTTTTCTTTCGCTAACGGAGCTCACGAGATTTTCTACTTTAAGTTTTGTGTTGTGAAGTTTTCAAGTTTTGGGTAAAGATTTGATGGATTATGGAACAAGGAGTGGCAAGAGCCTAAGCTGGGGGATGCCAATGGCACCCCCAAGATAATCTAAGGACACCTAAAAGCCAAAGCTTGGGGATGCCTCGGAAGGCATCCCCTCTTTCGTCTACTTCTATCAGTAACTTTACTTGGAGCTATATTTTTATTCACCACATGATATGTGTTTTGCTTGGAGAGTCTTGTATGATTTGAGTCTTTGATTTTTAGTTTACCACAATCATCCTTGCTGTACACACCTTTTGAGAGAGCCATACATGATTTGGAATTTGTTAGAATACTCTATGTGCTTCGCTTATATCATTTGAGTTATATAGTTTTGCTCTAGTACTTCACTTATATTTTTTAGAGCACGGTGGTGGAATTGTTTTATAGAAACTATTGATCTCTCATGCTTCACTTAGATTATTTTGAGAGTCTTGAATAGCATGGTAATTTGCTTAAATAATCCTAATATGCTTGGTATTCAAGAATAGTAAAAACTTTCTTATGAGTGTGTTGAATGCATGAGAAGTTTGATGCTTGATAATTGTTTTGAGATATGAAGATGGTGATATTAAAGTTGTGCTAGTTGATTAGTTGTGAATTTGAGAAATACTTGTGTTAAAGTTTGTGATTCCCGTAGCATGCACGTATGGTGAACCGTTATGTGATGAAGTCGGAGCATGGTTTATTTTTTTATTATCTTCCTTATGAGTGGCGGTCGGGGACGAGCGATGGTATTTTCCTACCAATCTATCCCCCTAGGAGCATGCGCGTAATACTTTGCTTTGATAACTTGTAGATTTTTGCAATAAGTATATGATTTTGTTATGACTAATGTTGAGTCCATGGATTATACGCACTTTTCTTCCTTCCACCATTGCTAGCCTCTCTAATACGGCGCACCTTTCGCCGGTATCATACACCCACCATATACCTTCCTCAAAACAGCCACCATACCTACCTATTATGGCATTTCCATAGCCATTCCGAGATATATTGCCATCCAACTTTCCACCGTTCCGTTTATTATGACACACTCCATCATTGTCATATTGCTTAGCATGATCATGTAGTTGACATCGTATTTGTGGCAAAGACACCATTCATAATTCTTTCATACATGTCACTCTTGATTCATTGCATATTCCGGTACACCGCCGGAGGCATTCATATAGAGTCATATTTTGTTCTAATTATCGAGTTGTAATTGTTGAGTTGTAAGAAAATAAAAGTGTGATGATCATCATTATTAGAGCATTGTCCCAGTGAGGAAAGGATGATGGATACTATGATTCCCCCACAAGTCGGGATGAGACTCCGGACGAAAAATAAAAAAAGGGAAAGAAAAGAGGCCATAAAAGGCCCAAATAAAAAAAATGAGAGAAAAAGAGAGAAGGGACGATGTTACTATCCTTTTTCCACACTTGTGCTTCAAAGTAGCACCATGATCTTCATGATAGAGAGTCTCTCATTTCGTCACTTTCATATACTAGTGGTAATTTTTCATTATAGAACTTGGCTTGTATATTCCAATGATGGGCTTCCTCAAAATGCCCTAGGTCTTCATGAGCAAGCAAGTTGGATGCACACCCACTTAGTTTCTTTTGTTGAGCTTTCATATACTTATAGCTCTAGTGCATCCGTTGCATGGCAATCCCTACTCACTCACATTGATATCTATTGATGGGCATCTCCATAGCCCGTTGATACGCCTAGTTGATGTGAGACTATATTCTCCCCTTTTTGTCTTCTCCACAACCACCATTCTATTCCACATATAGTGCTATATCCATGGCTCACGCTCATGTATTGCGTGAAGATTGAAAAATTTTGAGAATGTCAAAAGTATGAAACAATTTCTTGGCCTGTCATCGGGGTTGTGCGTGATTTAAATACTTTGTGTGGTGAAGATAGAACATAGACAGACTATATGATTTTGTAGGGATAACATTCTTTGGCCATGTTATTTTGAGAAGACATGATTGCTTTGTTAGTATGCTTGAAGTATTATTATTTTTATGTCAATATTAAACTTTTATCTTGAATCTTTCAGATCTGAATATTCATACCACAATTAAGAAGAATTACATTAAAATTATGCCAAGTACCACTTCACATCAAAAATTATCTTTTTTATCATTTACCTACTCAAGGACAAGCAGGAATTAAGCTTGGGGATGCTTGATACGTCTCCAACATATCTATAATTTTTGATTGCTCCATGCTATATTATCTACTATTTTGGACATTATTGGGCTTTATTATCCACTTTTATATTATTTTTGGGACTAACCTATTAACCGGAGGCCCAGCCCAGAATTGTTGTTTTTGCCTATTTTAGGGTTTCGAAGAAAAGGAATATCAAATGGAGTCCAAACGGAATGAAACCTTAGGGAACATGACTTTTGGAACGAACAAGACCCAGGAGACTTGGACCCTACATCAAGCAACCAACAGGGAGGGCCATGAGGTAGGGGGCGTGCCTACCCCCCCCCCCCCCGGCCCCCCCCCCCCCCCCCCAGGCGCGCCCTCTACCCTCCTGGGGCCCCTATTGCTCCACCGACGTACTCATTCCTCCTATATATACCTACGTACCACCAAACGATCAGATACGAAGCCAAAACCCTAATTCCACCACCGTAACTTTCTGTATCCACGAGATCCCATCTTGGGGCCTGTTCCGGAGCTCCGCCGGAGGGGGCATCCATCACGGAGGGCTTCTACATCAACACCATAGCCTCTCCGATGAAGTGTGAGTAGTTTACCTCAGACCTTCGGGTCCATAGTTATTAGCTAGATGGCTTCTTCTCTCTTTTTGGATCTCAATACAATGTTCTCCCCCTCTCTTGTGGAGATCTATTCAATGTAATCTTCTTTTTGCGGTGTGTTTGTTGAGACCGATGAATTGTGGGTTTATGATCAAGATTATCCATGAACAATATTTGAATCTTCTCTGAATTCTTTTATGTATGATTGGTTATCTTTGCAAGTCTCTTCGAATTATCAGTTTGGTTTGGCCTACTAGATTGATCTTTCTTGCAATGGGAGAAGTGCTTAGCTTTGGGTTCAATCTTGCGGTGTCCTTTCCCAATGACAGTAGGGGCAGCAAGGCACGTATTGTATTGTTGCCATCGAGGATAACAAGATGGGGTTTTTATCATATTGCATGAATTTATCCCTCTACATCATGTCATCTTGCTTAAGGCGTTACTCTGTTTTCATGAACTTAATACTCTAGATGCATGCTAGATAGCGGTCTATGAGTGGAGTAATACTAGTAGATGCAGGCAGGAGTCGGTCTACTTGTCTCGGACGTGATGCCTATACACATCATCATACCTAGATATTCTCATAACTATGCTCAATTCTGTCAATTGCTCAACAGTAATTCGTTCACCCACCGTAAAATACTTATGCTCTTGAGAGAAGCCACTAGTGAAACCTATGGCCCCCGGGTCTATCTTCATCATATTAATCTTCCAATACTTAGTTATTTCCTTTGCTTTTTACTTTGCTTTTATTTTACTTTGCATCTTTATCACAAAAATACCAAAAATATTATTCTATCATATCTATCAGATCTCACTCTTGTAAGTGACCGTGAAGGGATTGACAACCCCTTATCGCGTTGGTTGCGAGGAGTTATTTGTCTTGTGCAGGTCCGAGGGACTCGCGCGTAGCCTCCTACTGGATTGATACCTTGGTTCTCAAAAACTGAGGGAAATACTTATGCTACTTTGTTGCATCATCCTTTCCTCTTCAAGGAAATCCAACGCAGTGCTCACGAGGTAGCAGTATGTACATCCCACACGGTGAATCCCAGAAAAACATTTCCGTAGGTATGTACATCCCACACAGTGAATCCCAGAAAAACATTTCCGTAGGTATGTACATCCCACACAGTGAATCCCAGAAAAACATTTCCGTAGGTATGTATATCACACAGTCAATCCAAGGAATATATTTCCATTCTTATGTACATCCCACACACTCAATCCAGGGAAAACGTTTCCGTTCATATGTATATCACACACAGCCAATCCAAGGAATACATTTCCGTTCTTATGTACATCCCACACAGTCAATCCAGGGAAAACGTTTCCGTTCGTATGTACATCCCACACAATTTTATGTGTAGGCTCGTGTGTGAAAGGTGTAACTATCACACACGCTTTGCCTTAGTTAACTGTTTGCTTTTATCAACTACATCACACACGATTTGATGAAGAAAACTGTGTGGCATTGGGTTATCCATCACAAGCGCTTTTACTGCTAGAACTGTTTGCAAAGTTCCATGACACATTTAGCAGGTTTATTAGTTTACAATTAATAATTCCAGTATTACGCAAATTCACATTTCATATCGAACAGTTGTTTGCCAATTTCATATCAGGCACATAAATATATTATAACATCATAGTACGATAGCTACATGAAAACAACACAGTACAACATATAGCTAGTTCAACTTCATAAGAACAATATTAGAACAATATATTCATTTCCCTAATTGAGATCATACAGGCTCGTCTTATCCACCTCTACTTTCAGTTCAGTAAGAACCTATTTTGCCCGAGAGAGAGAAGAGAGGCATACCCGGGTGGTGAAGGAGTCGTCGCCGGAAAAGGAACCGCTGGAGAGGTGTTTGAAGAAGACCATGGTGACCCCGGCGGTAGGATGCGAGACGGCGAGAGCGAGGAAGCGGATTTAGCTTAGGAAGGAAGGAAGGAAGGAAGGAAGGAGGAAACAAGGGAAATGTGACTTGTGGTCACAGAGAAAAGGGGGTGGGGAAGGGGGCGGGGATAGATATTTTGGCGGTAGGCCAAAATTTTGGAAATGTGGAGGGAAACTTTGCGCGTGGTGCCGCCGGACCATTCACTTTGAATGATTGTGTGCATCGCAAACGATTCCTCTGCTTTACGCGCATGGGATGAGTTTGACAATTCAAATTTTGGTGAAAATTTCCCCGGGTACGTCATTGCATAATTTAACATCGCTTGCTAATTTGGGCACACAAAAGAGCGTACAGCAGACAGACCACACTTACTGAATCGAGCAATTTTAGTAATCAAACAGAGCCAGTTAACCTAAACATTGCTCTAACAAAACACCAGCATTAAAAACAAAGCCTAAGTACACATAATTTTAGCAAATCCGTCGTCGCGCCGGCCTATGCATCACTGGTGTGAGATGAGACATCGACGACTTGTCCTGGCGACATGCCGCCGTTGGTGGACTCCCCCCCCCCCCCCCCGCCCTGCTGAAGTTCGACCGCGTCCTCGTCCTCGGCGCTCCCCTCAAGGTTGTAGTACTCGTAGTAGTGGCTGCTCCAGAGCTTGCGTTCGTACTCCACCGGCGATTCCTCGATGGACAGACTCTTCTCTACCTCGACCTCGGCCACGCGCAACTCCTCCTCCTAGTGCTCCTCGGTCTCCACCGCCTCCTGCATCTCCAGCTCCCGCTCGGCGACCTCATGAGGAAGCAGGTGCTCAATGGCCACCGCTGCCTTTTCGGACGTGGGTTGCATGCTGGAGTCTGAGGCAGCCTGGAATATCTTGGCGTATGCATCCTCAATCTTGGCGTGGATGGCCTCAACCTGGTCCAGGGCGACATCAGTGACACGGACGGCAACTCAAGCGCTCTCGGCGTTGCAGCCGCCGTCGCAGCGCAGCTGCAGCCGTCTCGGCTGCTGACAGCTGCCCTGTCGGCTGCCGCAGACGCCCTCTCGGCAAGCGGCCGCGCTCAATGCGGATGCGGCGGCACTCTCGGCGTAGGCGGTCGCTCTCTCGGCGCAGGCGACGGCGCTCGGGGGGCGCGGCCATCGTACGAGCCTTCACGAAGCGTTTCCACGGTGTTATCTTTGCAACAAGGGGGTGCGGGAATGGGGATCGGGATTCATGGATTCGGGGGTTGCCGACACTGGAGCAGATGAGTCGGCGAAGCTTAAGGAGGGAGACTTAAATAGACCCAGATATTTTCATCGCAAACGGTTCCTAGAAAACAACTGTGTGATGTTGTAGATATTTTTTATTAGCTGTGAAAGACGAATTTGGAGTAAAGTGGCAATGGATGGTGTTTTAAATGTACGAGAAATTTTGTAGTACTAATACAAATGTCATGTCAAATTTTCGAAAATTTGGGTCATTTGACCTTTTCATACATTTAAGTGATTTTCTAGCCATTTAATGACCGTAATTGAAATTTGAACTACATGTACATGCAAC
Organism: Triticum urartu; assembly: GCF_003073215.2. Classification (NCBI taxonomy): domain Eukaryota; kingdom Viridiplantae; phylum Streptophyta; class Magnoliopsida; order Poales; family Poaceae; genus Triticum; species Triticum urartu. The sequence continues at coordinate 438,140,561 of NC_053027.1, read as the reverse complement.
AGCTAACCATAACAGTTTGAAAACTCATATTTTGTGTACTTGTGTGCGATTTAATTCCATGTGCAGTAATTGGAAGGAATTTTCAAACATATTGGCCTAACGGCTATGACACAATTAAGCATGGAGTGACATGGCATTTTAATTCCAAAAAAAATCAGAAACACATGAAACCTTGGTTGATGTAATGTCATGCCACCAAGATGATGTGGTAAAATTTTTGGCATGTTTGACGAAAGTTTGGACACACACCCCTCACAAACCGGAGCAACTCACTAGAAGGCTCGTGGTTCCGAGAGGGAACAATGCATGTTTGATGACGAACGGGAAATAGCTTCCTCTTACAGCCTTCAATTTTTTTACGTTTAACATGCACTACTCTCCAACTGTAATGTGAAAAATTGGAAAATTCTAGGGGTCATTCGACCTTTTAAAGACATTTAAGTGATTTTCTAGCCATTTAATGACTGTAAACTACATCTACATGCAACGGCTAACCATAATGGTTTGAAAATCATATTTGTGTACTTGTGTGCGAGTTAATTCCATGTGCAGTTAATTAGAAGGAATTTTCAAACATATTTGTCTCACGACATGGACACATGCAAATGTTTGCATGGAGTGACACGACATTTTAATTCCAAAAAATTAAAAATATATCAGAAACACATGAAACATTGGTATGTCATGCCACCAAGATGATATGGTAAAAAATTGGCATGTTTGAGGAAAGTTTGGACACACACCCCTCACAAACCGGGACAACTCACTAGAAGGCTCGTGGTTCCGAGAGGGAACAATGCATGTTTGATGATGAACGGGAGATAGCTTCCACTTATGGCCTTCAATTTTTTTCTATGTTTAACATGCACTACTACAACTGTAATGTGAAATTTTGGAAATTTCTAGGGGTCATTTGACCTTTTAAAGACATTTAAGTGATTTTCTAGCCATTTAATGACCGTAATTCAAATTTGAACTACATCTACATGCAACGGCTAACCATAACGGTTTGAAAAATCATATTTGTGTACTTGTGTGTGAGTTAATTCCACGTGCAGTAAATTAGAAGGAATTTTCAAACATATTTGTCTCATGACATGGACACATGCATATGTATGCACGGAGTGACATGGCATTTTAATTCCAAAAAATTAAAAAATATCAGAAACACATGAAACCTTGCTTGTTGTAATGTCATGCCACCAAGATGATGTGGTAAAAAAATTGGCATGTTTGATGAAAGTTTGGACACACACCCCTCACGAACCGGGTCAACTCACTAGAAAGCTCGTGGTTCCGAGAGGGAACAATGAATGTTTGATGACGAACGGGAGATAGCTTCCTCTTACGGCCTTCAATTTTTTTTCTACGTCTAACGTGCACTACTACTGTAATGTGAAATTTTGGAAAATTCTAGGGGTCATTTGACCTTTTAAAGACATTTAAGTGATTTTCTAGCCATTTAATGATCTTCATTCAAATTTGTACATCTACATGCAACGCCTAACCATAACGGTTTGAAAAATCATATTTGTGTACTTGTGTGCGAGTTAATTCCATGTGCAGTAAATTAAAAGGAATTTTCAAACATATTGGTCTCACGACATGGACACATGCATACGTATGCATGGAGTGACATGGCATTTTAATTCCCAAAAATAAAAAAATCAGAAAAACATGAAACCTTGCTTGACGTAATGTCATGCCACCAAGACGATGTGGTAAAAAATTGGCATGTGTGACGAAAGTTTGGACACACAACCCTCACAAACCGGAGCAACTCACTAGAGGGCTCGTGGTTCCGAGAGGGAACAATGCATGTTTGATGACGAACAGGAGATAGCTTCTTCTTACGGTCTTCGGAATTTATTCTATGTTTAACGTGCACTACTACAACTGTACTGTGAAAAATTGGAAAATTATAGCGGTCATTTGACCTGTTAAAGACATTTAAGTGATCTTCTAGCCATTTAATGGCCGTAATTCAAATTTGAACTACATCTACATGCAACGCCTAACCATAATGGTTTGAAAAATCATATTTGTGTACTTGTGTGCGAGTTAATGCCATGTGCAATAAATTAGAAGGAATTTTCAAACATATTGGTCTCACAGCATGGGCACATGCATGGAGTGCCATGGCATTTTAATTCCAAAAAATTAAAAAAATGATCAGAAAAACATGAAACCTTGCTTGATTTAATGTCATGCCACCAAGATGATGTGGTTAAAAAAATTGGACTGTTTAACGAAAGTTTGGACACACACCCCTCACAAACCGGATGACGAATGGGAGATAGCTTCCTCTTATGGCCTTCAAATTTTTTTTCTATGTTTAGCGTGCACTAATAAAACTGTCATGTGAAAATTTGGAAAATTTCAGGGGTCATTTTATATTTTAAAGAAATTTAAGTGATTTTCTAGCCATTTAATGACCGTAATTCAAATTTGAACTACATCTACATGCAACGCCTAACCATAACGGTTTGAAAAATCATATTTTTGTGTACTTGTGTGCGAGTTAAATAATCATCAGACGATGTAAATATCTGGTGTTCAAAAAATAAAATCTAAAGATCTGGCAAGACAACCGGGCCTCACACGATTGGCACTCTATCTCGTGGCTTGAGGTTTGGTAGGTTAGTGGCGGGGATCATTAATCAGACACAGTTCTGTATTGGAAACTGTCAACTATTATGTTCACACACGGATTTTGCTACGGGAATCGTGTGTAATTCAAACTACAGTACTCGTAAATTCCGACGACCGGCATGCGTACTGTCCCCGTCGATCTAGATTCCGGCCGCCAATAAATACTACCTTGCTCACGTCATCCCGCTTGCATTCTCATCTACATCCTCCCCTCGCTCGCCCTCTCTCTCTCTGAAATCTCTGCCATGGCGCTGCCGGTCTGCCCACGCGCCGGCGAGGAGTCGCCGCCCCCCGAGGACGCTCACTCGAATAGCAGCGACGAGGACCCCTGAATAAGTTTAAATTTCAGCACGGATATCCTGTGGTTCCATGTTGCCCGTGGAAGAAAATATAAGGCAAAAAGAGGCAGTGATTATGTTTCACCCACAAGGGGAACACGTTTCCCTATTAGAACCACAAGGCTTCTTTGAGAGAAGCTCCAATTTTTGTAAGAGGTTTGTAATAAAGCTTGGCCCAAATTGGACAATGTTTTTACCACGACATATATGTGCCATGACGTGACACCATGCCACCTTTGATGACTTTCTGGTGAGTTTAGGATTTATTGGGACTTAAAAACCGAGATTCAAAATGTTTGAGTACGATCCATGACACCAGTATGATTGTAATTCGTTCCCATTCCTGGCATGGGACCTAAACATGCACCCAAGGAAACATGTATAATTTTTCTAGCCATTTTGGTGAACTAGAGCATGTATTTGTAGTTCAGATTTGAATTATGGACATTAAATGCCTAGGAAACTCAATTAGTGTATAAAAAGGCCAAACGAACCCTGAATAAGTTTAAATTTTAGCACGGATATCCTGTCGTTCCATGTTGCCCATAGAAGAAAATACAAGGTGAAAAGAGGCAGTGATTTCGTTTCGCCCACAAGGGAGACACATTTCCCTATCGGAACCACGAGGCTTCTTTGAGAGAAGCTCCGGTTTGTAAGAGGCTTGTAATAAAAGTTGCGCCACAATGCACGAAAAAATCCTCGACATATAAGTGCGATGTCGTGACACCATGGCAGGTTTCATGATTTTCAGCTTAGTTTTGGATTTACGGGGATTTAAAAACCGAGATTCTTCTCACGAAATGTTTTCAAATAGCACACGGTTCACTCACGAAAGCCGATATTCAATGAAAATTTCGTGGAAATCATATTTTAAAGTTTCATAAAAATCTGAAGAAAAAAATGTGGGATGTTAAGAAGGTGATGTTTTACCGCGACACAAAATTTCAAGCTAAAAAACATTACGAGATGTGAGCTATGAAAAAGACAAATTCTGCCCTGAATAGTGACATTACTATTCGGCACTATTCAACACTGATTTTGTCTTTTTCATAGCTCACATCTCATAATGTGTTTCAACTTGAAATTGTGTGTGCCAATAAAACATCATCGTCTTAACATCCCGCATTTTTTTGAAATTTTTTTGAAACTTCAAAACATCTTTTTCTCGTGGTTTTCACCGGTTTCCACCGAATGTTGGTTTCCGTATAATATTCCCCCCCCGCTGCGCGCGCGATCTAAGTCATGCGTTCTGACTGGCCAGAACCCAAACCCAACGGATCGTATGTGTGCATTGTTGGATGCTCCCAGATCGAACAACAACCCTGAGCCCTTTCGATAGCACATGCAGTACATGGGTAAGCACTTTGCGCATGCGTCGTGTAGCTCACGCTTCCTTCTCTACTAGGTTTTCACTCAAAACAGGCTACCGTTTCTCGCCACTCCTCTCATCGGTTTCCCGCCTCTTCTCCCAGATATGCATGATGTAGATGTTTGTTTAATTCTTATAATTCATCTCATGCAAAATCAATTAGTTTTGTAAAAAAACTATTTTAAGATTCCTGGAATTGTGCATTGTAAAGGTAAAAACAAATAGTGACAATTCATTTAGAAAAAAAGGTCTGGGCAATTAAGATATGGAAGATTCTAGAGAACAAAGGAGAAGTGCCTGTGTTTAGAGGTTTGTGCATTATGCTTAAGTTCAACCATGGAGTCTTCTAGATTGTACATGTGGCAGAATCTGGTGGAATGTAGATGATATCCAACGACCAGTAGTGCTCGGATTTGCCATCTCTGTACCGTCGGATTGGCTTCATCCAACGAGCAACTTTCATAGTTATTCGCACACTATATATGTGTATAGATGTATAGATGTATAGATGTATATAGATGTGTCCCATGCTAGAAAAAATAAAGTTTGAGCGCATGCATGGGATGACCCCCCCCTCCCGCTGCCGCCTCGAAGTTGGAAAACTGACATCATAGGTATTGAACCAGGCTTGGAGTCGGGTACGGTGTTCGGTTTTTAATGTACTTGGCGTGGCCCATCGAAGTTGTGCATTTGGGATTTAAACACATCATACACCATCGTACCCATACATATTTTCGGGCCACATACAGTGTATATGGGGTCATCTGATCAACCACGTCTCCCTTGTGCGGTTTTTTGTGACGACACGGATATATGTGGGCTCCCCGAGTGTATATATAGCATCCCTTTGACCGATAATGAGGGGTATGTGTTTGCCATGAATGGATTCCTCCTAGTTCAAGTTAGGGTCGGTCACCATCAAATGTCGGTCAACCAAAACTCGAGCTCATGCGTTGTCAGGATTCCCTCCCAGATGCTCGGATTGCTGGGTTCGACCTACATCAAACCCAGCGTATGTATCTCGTCCTTAACTACCTTGCATTCATGGTTGTTGTCTGTATCGAGAGGTAGGCACCACATCTAAATTGTACATTATTCTATATTGAAAACACACATCACCCGTTCCCAACGTACATCATTTTGGGCCACATGAAAGAGGTGCTGGTTTTGTGGTCCCTCTCGTGCGATGTTTATGATGGTTCAATCTATTGGCCCAAGCGGTTTTATCGACAACAACAACTGTCATTTGACCAAACGAAAGATTCATTGGTCCATCTTAAGGTAGTGTAACACCCCGGTAGCGAACCTATAGTAACCACACACCCTAATAGTGCCATGTCATCGCATTTAATTTTCTAAACCTCACTTTGATCAAAACCAAATTCAAACTCAAGTTAAAATAAAGTCAAACTATTATTTCGTCAAGCGGTAGAACAAAAATGTTCGCTGGGTTGCAAAAATTCACTAACTAATTCTTATGTATAATCCAACATTATTTGAGTTATTAAAATGCCCTTAAATATTTTAAACTGGTCCAAACAGCCCCAAAATAAATCGTTTCTATTTAAACAAAACTCAAATGAGATCAATTAATCTTTGAACTTTTTGAGGCAGTGCAGAATATTGCGTAATAAATATTTTGGCAAGTTATACATTTTACTAAATTCATTTAGTGCCCAAAAGGAAGGCAAACTGTGAGGGAAATCAAAACAGAAAAAGAAAAGTTAAAAGAGGTAGAACCTACTGTGCACTTAGGCTTTAATTCTACAGTATAAGGCCTAGCCCACCCGTGCACCTTCTCCTATCTCTGTTCACAGGGGGCGTTCTGGACGAGCAGCGCTCGTCCATGGCTCGGATGGCAGCGTGTCGAGCATCCGACGCCTCCCCGCGTGTTTAAGGTCGTCCCTGCACCTCTCTGGAACCCTAGCACCATTTCCCCCTTCCCCCCGTGCCGCATTCCTTCTCCCCTACGCTCGCCGGACACCGTCGTTGCCATGGCCCTGTCGCAGGCGTGTCCACCAGCCACCATCCTCCGTCCTGTGCTGTCCAGGAGCTCCGTCACGTTCTTCTCCTTCGTCTACTTCACCGGATCGAGCTCGGGGAACCACGTCCACGCCGCCCTCATCAGTTTTCTCCATCATGGCCACCGTGGCCTCGCCGTCGATGCCGTCGCTCTGGTCCACCCCGGTCCTCCCGAGCACGCCAACGGACTCAACATGAGCTCCTCCCTCAGATCCCCCCTTTTTCCCCTTCGATTTGTACGCCGTAGGCCGCCGTCACCGTCGTGCCTGAGCTTCCGCGTACATGTACGTGTGTGCGTACTGCCGTTGCTCTGCTCTTCTCCTTGCGAACTGCTGCTGCTCTTCACTGCTGCGTGCCATTGCTGCTACTCTCATGCGCTAGCTGCCGCTATTTTGCTCTGCTGCTTGCCGCCGGGCTGTTCTGCTTGCCGCCGGGCTGTTCTGCTTGCCACTGCCTGCGCTGCTGTCCGCCGCCGCTCGCTCCCTGCCGTTGCCTACTACGCTGCTAGTGTTGCTGTTGCCGCACACTCCAGAGTGCCACTCCTACACGCAGCCACTCTTGGCTAGCCATGGCCGCCGTGGCCTTTGTGTCATGCGTGCTAGCCGGCATGGCTTGAGCCAGTGCCAAACGGCCGGCCATTAGATTAGGATTTAATCTTACTTAGCTAACCTCAAACCGGTATTAGTACTAACCTTAGATACTAATAGGTGTATGACTTATGGCCCCCACCACTAATTGGGCTAATTAAACAATCTGTCAAACAAATGGCCCTATGACACATGAGCCCACTGTCCAGTTTTGACCAGTCAACCCAGGAAATGTTGAATGTTCACCTTGTTGACTCAGCACACCCCTACCCCCACTGTCAGCCTCTAACGCACTGCTGGGTTCATTGGACTGGGTGCATCTAGTATTTTAGGTGTATTTTCGAATTAATATTAAATCTAGAAATTTCAGAAAATGTTTAAAATTTGAAAATTAATATAAAATAAACCGTAACTCGGATGAAAATAATTTATACATGAAAGTTTCTTACAACGACGAGACGAATCCGAATACGCAGCCCGTTCGTCCGCCACGCATCCCTAGCATAGCGAACATGCAACTTTCCCCCTCCAATTCATTTGTCTGAAAATGCGAAACCCCGGGGATATTTTCCCGGATGTTTCCCCCCTTTGCCGGTACCACCTCATACCACGTTAGGGTACCCCTAGCACCACATACTGTCATGTTATGCCTTGTGATGCTTTGATTGCACTGTTATTTATTGTGTTCCCCTCCGTTACTTCTTTCCGGTAGACCCCGAGACCGCTGCCGGTACCCCTGTTGTCGACTACGGTGTTGACGACCCTTCTTGCCAGAGCAACAAGGCAAGCCCCCCCTTTGATCACCAGATATCGCCTACTCTTCTCTCTACTTCTTGCATTAGAGTAGTGTAGCATGTTACTGCTTTCCGTTAATCCTATCCTGATGCATAGCCTGTCCTTGCTACTACTGTTGTTACCTTTACCTGCAATCATAATGCTTAGTATAGGATGCTAGTTTATCATCAGGGGCCCAACACTCTTATCCGTCTGCCATGCTATACTACTGGGCCGTGATCACTTCGGGAGGTGATCACGGGTATATACTATATACTTTATATACATGACACAGGTGGTGACTAAAGTCGGGTCAGCTCGTTGAGTACCCGCAAGTGATTCTGATGAGGGGGCTGAAAGGACAGGTGGCTCCATCCCGGTAGAGGTGGGCCTGGGTTCCTGACGGCCCCCGACTGTTACTTTGTGACGAAGCGACAGGGGCAGGTTGAGACCACCTAGGAGAGAGGTGGGCCTGGCCCTGGTCGGCGTTCGTGGTTATTTCAAGATAACACGTTTAACGAGATCTTGGTATTTGATCTGAGTCTGGCCACTGGCCTATACGCATTAACCATCTACGCGGGGACAGTTATGGGCACTCGACGTTGTGGTATCAGCCGAAGCCTTCGTGACGTCAGCGACTGAGCGGCGCGCGCCGGATTGGACTGGAACGCCTGCTAGGCTAGGTCTGCTTCCGACCGCCCTCGCAACGTGCAGGTGTGCAATGGGCGATGGGCCCAGACCCCTGCGCCATAGGATTTAGACCGGCGTGCTGACCTCTCTGTTGTGCCTAGGTAGGGCTGCGACGTGTTGATCTTCCGAGGCCGGGCATGACCCAGGAAAGTGTGTCCGGACAAAGGGGATCGAGCGTGTTGGGAAATGTGGTGCACCCCTGCAGGGAAGTTAATCTATTCGAATAGCCGTGATCTTCGGTAACAGGACGACTTGGAGTTGTACCTTGACCTTATGACAACTAGAACCGGATACTTAATAAAACACACCCTTCCAAGTGCCAGATACAACCGGTGATCGCTCTCTCACAGGGCGACGAGGGGAGGATCATCGGTTAGGATTATGCTACACGATGCTACTTGGTGAATTTACCATCTACTCTCTTCTACATGTTGCAAGATGGAGGTGGCCAGAAGCGTAGTCTTCGATAGGACTAGCTATCCCCCTCTTATTCCGGCATTCTGCAATTCAGTCCACATTGATACCCTTATTCCATTTGATACCAATGCATACATATGTAGTGTAGCTCCTTGCTTGCGAGTACTTTGGATGAGTACTCACGGTTGCTTTGCTCCCCCTTTTCCCCCTTCCTATACCCGATTGCTGCGACCAGACTATGGAGTCTAGGAGCCAGACGCCACCATCGACGATGACTCCTACTACACTGGAGGTGCCTACTACTACGTGCAGCCCACCGACGACGACCAGGAGTAGCTTAGGAGGATCCCAGGCAGGAGGCCCGCGCCTCTTTCGATCAGTATCCCAGTTTGTGCTAGCCTTCTTAAGGCAAACTTGTTTAACTTATGTCTGTACTCAGATATTGTTGCTTCCGCTGACTTGTCTATGATCGAGCTCTTGTATTCGAGCCCTCGAGGCCCCTGGCTTGTAATATGATGCTTGTATGACTTATTTTATCTGTAGAGTTGTGTTGTGATATCTTCCCGTGAGTCCCTGATCTTGATCGTACACGTTTGCATGTATGATTAGTGTACGATTGAATCGGGGGCATCACAGGTAGGTCATGTCAACATGCATGTATGACCAAAGTATCGATATTACGTGCATCTGCCCCGCTGACACGAAGTGGGAGGTGGTGGGCCAACCATTCTAGCTAGGTACGACATTATGTCATTATATATATCATAGCTAGGTGGTTGTTAGGGTGCTTTCGGTTTTGCGAGGCAGGTGCCAGCAAAGTTATGCAGTGTGTATTTAAAGTTTTAAACATCCCTAATATTCATACATATATTTGGCCACTTCCAGGTGGTTCTTGACTTCTGGCCCCTCTCATCGATTTTCAATGACGCGCCCAACTGTGGGCCTGCGGGGTCAACGTTGTGCATTGGAATTTTAAACATCACATACCACCATTTTCACTCATATATATTTGGGCCACATGCTGGTGTGGCTGTCTTTTGACCCTCCCTAACATTATATTTTGCTGCAAAGACTCTGATGATCCTCAACGGACACGGGGTATAATATCTAAACCGTTGTGTGATACAAGTGCAATGTGAATCACCACGACCGCGCAAGCGCGAGCAAATTAAGGTGGAGGTACTGGCTCAACCGTGTGCGATGCAAGTACACTAAAATAACCACGACTGCGCAAGCGCGAGCAAAGGGTGGAGGTACTGGCTTAACCGTGTGCGATGCAAGTACGCTGTAAAACCACCACCTATGGAAGCTAAAGGCGGGTAAGTTTATTTGGAAATTAGGACGAACATTGTGCGATAGACCAGCTAGCTAGAAATATAAAAAACAAACTACCGGCCTTGAGCGTTGCAAAAATCGGCGGATCCACGCCACTTTTCCTTATTATCATGAACGCATATTGTTATTGGACAGTGGGCGATCTTGGGCACTCCCGCCCCGCATCTTCAATATTAGCAGCCGAGGCCGAGGCATTTGAACCGTCACCCTCCCTCGTCCACCACCATCTCCACCCACTCCCCCCTTCGAACCTTATCTCACGGTCGCCGCCGCCAACCCTGCCGGTCTGCCCGTTCCTCCTAGCTTAGATAATAAAGTTTAGCTTATCCAGCGATTCCCATATCATTGCCCCTCTCCCCTGAATTTTTAGATGAGGCCTGCGGTGTCCCTCCTTGCCTGATCCACATCCCCTGCTCCAGAATGTCGCAGCCTAAGCTTAACCACGTATCCCGGGGAGCCCGACGAGCGTTCGGCCAAGAAGAGGTTTATCATGGCCTCTCCGCAGATCGTTGGCGAGGTGGCCGCCTGTTCGCCCCGACCTAGTCGATCCCGGAGCAACACATCGCTGCAGAAGCCAGCGAAGATGTTGACTACGTTGCCATGCCGAAGGCTTCATGTCAGCGGGCTAGCGTATTACTGTATCTCGGGAAAGCTGGCTATGACATCAAGCTCGTCCACACCGATGGCTTCACGCAGGCCATGTCACAGGTTAAGTGGTCCATCCCCAACCCCTTTGGTTCAACTGCCGTCGATCTCTTCGACGACCCTGCCGCCGATCTCCTCCGCCAAGAGGTCAAGGATTTGCGAGCTTTGTACGCCATCGAGCCCATTTTGTCACTTCTGAAGGACACGTTCTATGGCGGCGGCTTGGGATCCTCAATTGTCAAGTCAGATCTCATCGACCACGACCACGAGGAGGGCACCCACGAAGGTTCTTCCAAGGTGAAACAGCCCATCTGTGACATCAGAGAGCGCACCATGGGTATGTGCTCTTCCAACTAGAAGGATCCCCTCCATGAAATGTGAGGCAACATTCTATCAGCAAATATTACCTTTTCTAGCTTGCCAACCTGTACCCTTTGTTGTAGTAGCATTTGCCGTGCAGTGCTTTAACTGTGCCGTTTTTAATTATTTCAGTTATGCAAAAATGTATTGTTCAATAGGTCTATGTGATGTTTAAGTATGAATTGTCCACTTTAGTTTCACGAATGGCTATATTTGGTTGTTTATAGTGAGTAGATGCCTTGTTTATCTGTATTTGGTTGTTAGGTTGGTTGGAGTGAGCATTTTTTCAGTTATCAAGCAGATGCCTTGTTTATCTGTATTTAGTTCTTAGCTTGGTTGGAGTGAGTATTTGTCCAGTTATCAAGAAGATGCCTTGTTTATCTGTATTTGGTTGATAGGTTGCTTTTTTTAGCATTTGTCCAGTTATCAAGCAGATGCCTTGTTTATCTGTATTTGGTTGTTAGGTTGCTTTTTTTAGCATTTCTCCAGTTATCAAGCAGATGCCTTGTTTATCTTTATCTGCTTGTTAGGTTGGCTGCAGTGAGCATTTGTCCAGTTTTCAAGCATATGCCCTACTTATCTGTATTTGCTTGTTAGGTTGTTGCAGTGAGACTCTGTCCAGTTTTCGATGGCTATATTTGGTTGTTATACTGGTCATTTATGCCTTGTTTATTTCAGTCATTCACAATGTGTGGTTCATTATGTGCAAGTCGGAATTGTGCCGCTCGACTACATCAATACCAGTTTGAACGGCTATATTTGGTTCCAGTTATTCCTGGTGTAGTTAACACATGCCCTTTATTTTCAGTTTTACACATTTATCCAGTGTGATGTTTAAGCATTACCTACGTTCTATTCATTTTCAACAATACCAGTTTGAATTGCAATATTTGATGGTTGTTAAGCCTGCTGTCGGTAACATTGCCTTCCATTTTATATCTGCTTTAACAGCATGCTGAAACCAACACATTCAAGCTATCATTTGGAGATGATGTTGTTTACCTTTGCTATATTTGTTTGATGTTAAGATTGTTGTACTTATCATGCCTTTCCACTACTTATGCAGGACAACAACAGGAGTGGCCACCATTTTCTGCCGAGGTTAGCTTCATCCCTCGGCCTGTACTCCCCCGTCATTCCATAATGTAGTGCATATAGATCCAGGCCTGGACACTAGTTAGCTTCTAATATTGACTTGTTTCTTGTAGGTACATATACCCTTGGCAAGGATCCATGCATCGACCCTTTTTGCGTATGGGGCAATGAGATATTGATGAACAAGCATCAGGTAAGGAAACTGATAAGGATTATTAGCAAAAAGATACGAATGGTGGCAAGCAAATTATTTGTTTATGCTCTATCCAACACAACAGTGAGTTGTAGGATGGTAACTACAAACTCTGTAGCCTTCTGTTTTTACTGCCCATAATGAGTTGTTAGACAACAATGTCTGAATCTTTTTCGTTCCCAGTGGTTCCCGAAGCAGTTCACTCAAGATTACCTCACAAAGTACATGATTGGTGGACACGCAATGAAGGTTAAAGTATTCCATCCATACTACAATGAGCATCGAGAAGTCCTAATGAAGACAGTGAAGGATGGACGGGCAGCCATCGCAAGGGGTTGGCCTAGAGTCATGCGCGCCTTACGCATGGAGGAGGGTACAATATGGGCATTCCGCTTCACCTTCTCCAGCAACCAGAATGTCTTTCGCCTCTCTCTTTACAGTCTTTAGTACAACTATGGTTCATCATTCTTTACTTGGTGCTTCTGTAGTCCTTCAGTATATGTACCTGTGCATTGAATTATGGATTCGTGGTTCAAGCTATATTTGTAATAAACATGGTTGGATATGAAATAAGTGATTGCCTACTTTCAAATTCATAACATGTGATTTTTAAATTAGGGATTAATTATGGATTAAATAGGGATTACACTGCACACGGTTTGCGAAAGCGAAACGTCTACAATATACGTGGAGATCAGAAACGTTTCTAGGATCCACTACGTGTGCAATCAATCTCCACTGCACACACGACTTTCTCTTGAAAACTGTTTACGTTAGGCCACCTTGCGCAAACGTTTATCACATAAAAAGTGTGTGTGATGGACAGCCTTTGCCACACAGTTTCTTTTTACGCACCGTGTGTGATGCATTCAATAACGCAAATGATAAAATTATTAATATCGTGTGCAATGGCACGCTATCACAAATGATTTAACGGGAAAAATTGTGTGTGATGTACCTGTGAACAGAAATGTTTTCCTTGGAGCGACTGTGTGGGGTGTACATACGAACGGAAACGTTTAGCGGGGACTGGCTGTGTGGGATGTACTTGCGACCGGAAACCATTTTGCCGTATAATTGTAAAAAAAATTCTGTATTGTATGTATTTCCGTATTTGAGCGCTCGTCGGTCGCACACGACCTCATTTTACCGAACGTGTGTGCCAGGAGGGCATATCCCCGACGGTTTCTGGGTCGTGTGGGAAGGACCCCCCTATCACCCACACTCACTTGGTGACGGTTCCAGATGCCGTCGCGGAAAGGGGTTTTAAACCGTTTGTTTAGGACCGACGCGCACCAGTGGATGGCAAAGAATAAAAGTGACAAACTGCATAATAAAGGTTGCTATCATAAGGGGGAATATAACGTGGCGTTCTTTTGCACTAAGGGGTCGAGCATACAAACAAATAAGTGCATGGAAACCTCTACTTCCCTCTGCGAAGGGCCTATCTTTTACTTTTATGTATTTAATTTCATGCAAGAGTCAAATTTTTTCTCTCTATTCCCTTTTATTTTTCTCTTTTGGCAAGCATCATGTGGTGAGGAAAGATCTAGGCACATATATCCAGTTAGATATGGGTAGCATGAGTTATTATTGTTGACATCACCCTTGAGGTGAATACGTTGGGAGGCGAAATTATAAGCCCCTATCTTTCTATGTGTACGGTTGAAACATTTTGCTCATGTGTATGTGGTGAGTGTTAGCAATAATAGAAGACTATATGATGGTTGAGTATGTGGAGCTCTTACTTAAACTCTGTTGAATAAGTTGAATTACAATTGCTTGGTGACTGAGAACATAGGTTGTTGAATTTCAAGAGAATTCATTGTTTGAACCTTAACATGTGAATTGGTTGCTACTTTAACATGAGAAGTTTTATAAGAAAGAATTGTTGTTATGATGCTAGGAAAAGTGATTGAAATTGTCAAACTTTTGCACTTTGCTACCATTCACACTTCATAAATTATTTCTTTTATCATTTACCTACTTGAGGACGAGTAGGAATTAAGCTTAGGGATGCTGATACGTCTCCAACGTATCTACAATTTATGAAGTATTCATGTTGCTATATTATCATTCTTGGATGTTTTACAATCATTTTATAGCAACTTTATATCATTTTTGGGGACTAACCTATTGACCCAGTGCTAGTTGCTATTTTTTTGCTTGTTTTTTACATCGCAGGAAACCTATATCAAACGGTGTCCAAACACCGCGAAACATTTTGTGGATTTTTTATGGACCAGAAGACCACCGATGGGCCAAAGCAGCACCTGGGGGGTGCTCCGACGGGGGCACAACCCACCAGGGCGCGCCTATGGGCGCAGGCGTGCCCAGGTCGTTTGTGCCCACCTCGGTGGCCTCCCACACCCCTTCTTTGCCCTATAAATTGCCAAATATTCCAAAACCCCTCGGGGTAAACCTAGATCAGAAGTTCCACCGCCGCAAGGCTCTGTAGCCACCGAAAGCCAATCTAGACCCTGTTCCGGCACTCTGCCGGAGGGGGAAATCATCACCGATGGCCATCTTAATCATCCTGGCAGCCACCACGATGAGGAGGGAGTAGTCCACCCTCGGGGCTGAGGGTTTGTACCATTAGCTATGTGTTTAATCTCTGTCTCTCGTGTTCTTGAGATGTCACGATCTTCATGTATCACAAGCTTTGTTAATATAGTCAGATCATATGGTGTTTTCCCATCTCTATCTTGTTGTGATGAATTGAGTTTTCCCTTTGAGATTTCGTTCTTATCGGATTGAATACTTTTATGGATTTGAGAGCACTTGATATATGTCTTGCATATGAATACTCGTGGTGACAATGGGGTATTATATTGGTTCACTTGAGATATGTTTTGGCACTCAACTCGCGGATTCCCGAGGTGACATTGGGGTAATCTATGCATAGGGGTTGATGCATGTTCTCGTCTTTTGTTTCCCCGGTAGAAATCTTGGGGCGCTCTTTGAGGTTCTTTGTGTTGGATTGAGTATTATGAATTTGAATTTGCTTCGGTGTTATTTTAGTAAGAACTCTTGATAGATTGGTCGGAAAGAATAACTTGGTGTTATTTTAGTACGAACTCTTGATAGATCAATCGAAAAGAATAACTTGGTGTTATTTTAGCACGAACTCTTGGATAGATCGATCGTAAAGAATAGCTACAAACAATTTCTTCTTATGTTCTCTGCTAGATAAGAACTTTGGAGTGATTCTTCATCGCATTTTGAGGGATGGTTATAGATCCAATTATATTAGCATTGTTGAGAAATTGCACTAGCGAAAGTACGGACCCTAGGCCTCATTTTCAAGCATTGCAATACCGCTTGTGCTCCGTTTTATCAACCGCTACCTTGCTGTTTTTATTGTTCCTATTACAAAAATCAATATCTACTATCATTACTACACTTGTATCACCATCTCTTCGCCGAACTATTGCACCTATACAAATTACCATTGTATTTGGTGTGTTGGGGACACAAGAGACTTTTTGTTATTTGGTTGCAGGGTTGTTTGAGAGAGACCATGTTCATCCTACGCCTCCCACGGATTGATAAACCTTAGGTCATCCACTTGAGGGAAAATTGCTACTGTCCTACAAAACTCTGCGCTTGAAGGCCCAACACGAGTCTACAAGAATAAAGTTGCATAGTAGACGTCATTACGGTAGGTTGAGATTTCAGACCTAGCTATTTGAGGGCATGCATTCGTAGCTAGGATTCCCTTACCGCCAACACGAAGTGGGGTTTGTAGGGGGTGGCTGACTAGCAATACTATGCTTTTGTGCGACAGATGCCACATCAAAGTTGTGCATTGGGTATTCGAACACCAAACCACCCGTTTCATACATATATTTGGTCCACATGCAAGTGTGTTCGTGTTCTGACCCTCTCCCGCGTTATTCTTTTTGCCAAATTTATAAACAGCGCACGAGTTGGATGTAGAAACCATCTACGATTGGGTACGCAACAGACATGGTTCGGTCAAACTACCCGTGTGGCACGCCCATGCCCTGCAGTCCCTCACATCAGCACAGTAGATTGGGCTCCACGAGGCTTGCATCCCAGTCTCGAAAATATCTACTGCCTCGTAATCTCGAAAATATCTACCGCCTGGAAGGTTTTAATGTTTGATAGCACACGATTAGTATGTGCGGACCGTGTGCGATGTCTGTTACTCCCGCTCTGCTTCAGTCCCTTGATTTAAATTTTCAATAGCCCTGGCATTTTTCTCCCGCCTCTGCATCCCTCTTAATCTCAAAATATCTGCTCGCTCTTGATCCAAATTTTCAGTAGCCCCGCCTTGTCACTCCCGCCTAGTAAAATTTTCAGTTGCCGCAGTATTTCCTCAAACACCACCTTGTCCCCCCTCCACACACACACCACACACTCCCCAAAACCTCCGCTCACACAGACACACAACACCCCCGAAACCATTGGTAGGTCACCGCCATCGCCGCCGCCTCCATCCTCAACCTCTGCATGTGTGCCGGGGAGCTCGAGGAGTCAATGGCCAAAAAGAGGTTTATCACGGCCTCTTCGCCCAATGCCGACAAGGTGGCCGTCGAGGTGTACCCATCGTCCTCCGCGGGCTCTTTATCGATCCGTCGTCCTCGGTCCCCCGATCAGCCCGCCGCTACGCCCCTACGCCTGTTCGAGGATTTCCCCGTCCTCCCTCGGACTCGGCAGCCGACGAGGTCCTCCCTCAAGGTTCGGCAGCGACGGTGGGGAACACGGGTCGCCGAGATTACAGAACAGATCGGGAGACCCACACCCGCCGGTGGCTTGGTAGCTTCCACATGGTCGACCTCGCGGCCATGGAGTACGACCGCTGGCAGGTCCGCTACCACGGCGCAGCGGCTAGGCTCAATTTCCCCTTTGGCACACGTCCGGTCGACCTCGTTCAACCGGAGCCAGGAGTGGTGAGCTCGGCTATGGCGCGGGAGGACCGCGAGGTGTGGGAGCGCCTCGAGGCCGAGGCCGCCGACGACGCCTACATGCAAGAGCTCCGCCGGCAGCACCAGGAGCTCATGGAGGTGGAGCGGGCGATCTTTGCCAGCGCGGAGGGTGGCGAGGTTATCGTGTTCTCCTCCGATGATGAGGTAGAAGGCTGCGAGGACGGCGACACGGAGGGCATCGAGGTGGGCGGCTAGGACAAGGAGATCGACGTCAACGAGTGGAGGAGTGTCTTTCCCAACGACCCCGAAGATGGCACCGGCCCGAACCCGACTCGCGGCACAACGTACCTGGCGAGGAAGGATTGGCTCGACCTCCACTTCGACCGAAAGTGGTTTAGCTTAGTTTAGATTTATTTTTATGTTCGGTTATGCAAAACTATCTATGTTTATGTTTGAATGCATGCTACTTTAGGTTGAACCTGCTTTGAACTTGATCAAATTGAAGTTTACAACGTTAAGTTTAGGGGATCGACTAGAAACGGCCAAAAATTGCTGGAGTATACATATATCCACTAAGGGTTTTAGTCCTTTAACTTTTAAAGAATCGGATAGAGATGGCCTTATGCGTTGTTTATTTCAGTTCTTCATAATGTGATGCTCTATATGTGCAACTATTTGCCGTGCAGTTCAATTGCATCAATAACAGTTTCAACAATACCACTATGAATTACGATATTTGGTTGTTGTTAAGGATATTGCAGTTAACATGCCTTTTCATTTTTTAATAATAACTAGTGTACTTTAGACCTGCACAATACCAGTTTGAATGACTATTAGCTTGTTTTTAAATGTTACTAGTTGACCCGTTGCGCCAAATGGCACAGAGACCTGCTGAAGACATGTTGTCTATGAAAATAGTTTCATGCTATAAGAACCTTCAACTAAAGCCATGTTCGCGACGAAAATAGTTTCCTTTACTAAGGACAAGCCATGTATATACAGTCGGTTTAGTTGTGGTCTGCTAAATCCATATGCGCCTTGAAAAAAAACAAGGTTTAATTTGCAAAGCCTCACTTATTTCAAGTATGAATAAGAACTACAAACTCTTTTTGTGCGATTCAAACACATTTCCAGAGTTTTTATTTCTTAGTACATGTTGTCTAAAGTAACATTTGCCCAGAGAGAAAGAGAAGCATACCCCTCTCTCATTATGATTATTATTAAAAGGTATTAAATTCAAAATAAACAATTTCATTTACTTGAAGCACGTGAAGAAACAGAACTTAGACATACTTTTACGCAATGCTCATTTAACCTGTGAAGGACTACGCAATGGTCATTTAACCTGTGAAAGACAAAAATATTCCACCGTCTCTGAATGATGAACTAAACTAAATAAGAAATGTATGCAGTAAATTCATTCAAAGTAGAAAAGGGATCTTACATCAAATAAGGCATTGCAACAAGCATGGTGTTATCTTAGTAAAAGAAATTACATCATTAAAAGAGAAAAGGGAGAAAACCAAACATGAGATTGAGATTCATACATCTACGAGGAAGTCGTAGACATCACTAAAAATATTCCACCGTCTTTGAATGATGAACTAAACTAAATAAGAAATATATGCAGTAAATTCATTCAAAATAGAAAAGGGATCTTACATCAAATAAGGCATTGCAACAAGCATGGTGTTATCTTAGTGAAAGAAATTACATTATTAGAAGAGAAAAGGGAAGAAAACCAAATATGAGATTGAGATTCATACATCTACGAGAAGGTCGTAGACATCACTGTGATCATTTTGTGGCCTAGGAGCAAGGATCCATGGTTTTTATATGCCTTGTCCGGCTGCTGGTTTTTATATGCCTTGTCCGGCTGCTGGAGTAGGTGACATGGAAACGTCGTCTCTACCATCTCGATGGCTCGAGCCGGATGTTCATCTCGGCCCTCCCCAGCTTCCATCAATGGATTTTTATAGTCAAGGTTAAAGACTGAGAGGCCCTATGCATGTTCAAATATGCAAGTAGCATATACAATACAAATCAAGAAAAAGAGAAAAGAAGACCACAAACATTACAAAAACACAATTTTGACAAATTATCTCTATTGTAAAATTGAGGGAGTAACTCATTATTCAAGAGAACTGGCCATTGACAATTCAGTTACAATTATCGAAGAGAACTGTAAATTGCTAACTTAATTACATCATTCTTCACATAAGCTTCTCACTGACAAATATCTTGACTGGAAGGTCACATTTCAAGCCATTACACTTATAAAACCCAACCCTGTTGTCATTTAAATTGCAAATTAATCATCAATAATGCACAATAATTTATGACCCACAAACGATTTGGAGCCTAAGGAGGAGAAAATATCAATGCAAATAAATACACACGTAGTAAGATGCATTGCAATAGTCGTATTACTTGAATTTGTAAGCTGGCCAGCAAAATCAGATCAATCATGCATAGTACACAAAAGAGACAAAGCTTTAACCATAATTGGCGCTTAACCTTCTTGCTCCTGCTAATGATTTTGGCCATGAAGGCATCAGAGTAAGGGGAGGAAGAACGGGACGGCGCCTGCCGGAAGTTGCCGATGGGTGTTGACGGCCTGGCCAAGCCATCTCCCTCCATGATAGGTGGCAGTTGGCAGAGAGGTGTAAATATGACGAGATGTGAAAATAAGCTCGAGGAAATTAATATGGACCAGCAAACTGACAAAAGCAGAATATAACATAATTATACTGCAGAGTGTACTAACATAATTATATTCTGGATTAAACTAATAGCACAACAATTTACAGGGTTAGAATGCAGTGCACATATATCTTAGTGGCGCAAAAACTATTTAGCCAACTTCACTAACAATGTAGAAATTGGCTTCAGTGTACTAAAATAGTTATTTTGGATATAAGCAATCAACCACGAATTTAACATCAGAGATATCTGACCATTTTAAGTAACGAAAAAAGAGCCCAATAGCAAGATAGCACAACATGGAGCTGCATTGACCAGCCCCTTTTAAAGAAAGGCTTTAGGATCAGAAGTTGTGTAGTTGATCAACTTGGAAATATAAAAGCATTTCCTTCAAATCAGTACAACACCTCCGACAAATGTGATGTGATAAGAAAGCAATGAAAATATACACTGCTCCACACTTAGTTTTGTATGTAAAAAGAAAGCCATGGCAGATGATTTTTTTGGATCACAGAAACCCAGCCTGAATACATCTGAATGATATGATCAATTTTCGAAATGTTTGGCAGGCACAAGAAAAACACACGAGTAAAAATAATAATATATGATTGGTATCTGTATTTGATCCACCTGGGTACATGCACATCCTAAAAGCAACAAACAAGCTGCCATGCAACCTGATGTGCAGCTTATCACATGGTACACAGAACTTCACAAATTATCAGGACATCAATCAAGTATTAAAATGCATGAGCAAGCAGGTAAACTTACCCCAGAACTTGTTTCCCAAAGTACTTACAACACGCTGACAACAATATAAAGCCGGTGACCTGTACTGATCTGCAGGACTACATCATTGTAATATACCAGACTTGTTTCCCAAAGTACTTACAACACGCTGACAACAATATCATCAGTGTATAAGTAAATGATGAAGCTGGACAACATAGAAGCGCCAATAGAGTCAATCGGTGTTGTCAACCCATTCTTATAGTTGGGTGTTCAATCCAGACAAACAACCAACTCTTTAGGTACGCTATTCTCACAAAAATTCTTCTGGGAGAGACAACTGTTGGCATATACCAGACTAATTTACAACCATATCATCATCAGTATTTAAGTAAAGGATGAATCTACACGACAAAGAAGGACCTCATAGTGCCAATCAGAAGTACCATCAAATAATCAAAAGAAAGGCCATATTTATAATCAATCGGTAGAAATGCGATCATGCTTATCGAGCAATGGGAACAAGAAAAGGGACATTTTTCTTCAATAAGTAATTGCCATGGTGCACCGGCAACACAGATACAGCGATACGGAAATGGGGACAAAGGATACAGCAATTTTTAGAAACAGCAATACGGCAAATATATATAAATAATTAATAAAATGCCATATAAAGAAGATAACAAAATCAATGCATGAGATGAAATGAGATCGTTGCCTTGATGACTCTTTCAAACCCTCAATGAACGACTGACCATTAATTTCCTCAATCCTCAGAACTGCATAATTAATTTACCATTGCAAGTATAGCATATGCTAGCTCATTTTATTTGCAAAAAGTAATTTAAGTTGTTGCAGAGAAATACTCAAAACAATATCTCAACTAAAAATATATTTAGTCCTTAGTTTGACATGCACAATAAGAAGTACGTAATTCAAGAATTCATTATGCCAAGTTTTAGCATCCCGATTTTCCAATTAGCGAGTCACTAAAAAAATCAAATAACTAAAAAGGAGATGCACATAATTCAAGAGAGATGTGTACTGTTTTATTAGCCGAATGAACATGTTCCAACGAAGCAAGCACTGCAAAGAAGCACTCAACCTGATCAACTAACCATCACATACAAAAAATGTAAAAGGAAGATATCTAAAGGACAACGGGTTGAAAAACACAGCTTAGCTTACAAAAAGCACAACTTATAAAGCATGTTCCCCTGGATTACCATGTAGGGTTTATTCCCCTGCACGAATTACCCTTCCTCTTGGCAAAGCCTCCGCTGGTAATATAGAACTTGCAAGCAGATCGTTTTTATCGCCGATTGTCTCTGGCCCATGCATTGCTACAATGTGCGATGAACCAATGAAATACATATAATACCCAAGTGCCAAGATTCAGAGATACACATTGGCTACTCCAAAGGGTGTCGGGTTTGTGAATTAAATTAAATGTAGATCAATGGAAGCGTAAACTTGATGAAGAAAAAGAAATTATTAACTTGTCTATCTAAACCATACTATCATTGGCATTCAGATGTATATGCAGCATTGCCAGACCATCAGCGAGCCTGTCACACAACAATGGATCAAACAACACTGTGAGTAAACTATATATTTTCTTAGCTTCGCATGTGTACCAACCACATCATTTAAAAATGTTTATTATTTAGATTTGTAACCTATCCAGCAAAATCATCAATCGTGCATTCAAGATATGTAGGTAAATAAAAGAATGGGAAATTTTCACCACAAATCTCATCTAGCCATCACAAATCTTAACATCAGAATAGAAGAACAAAGGGAAGAAAATTCACCTTCATCTTCTTCAACTCTTTAGTTAAATTCTTCTTCTTCCCTTCATCCTCAGATCTGCACACGTAATGTTTAAAAACTAATATATTAGTAAGTTTAAACATTAGCGATGGGAGGGGAGGAAGTAAGAGAAAAAGTGAGAGGAGAGCACCTTGGCAAGACTCTTGAGGAATTGCTCAGCAAAAAATTGAAGCTGGCAACCATGACCTCAGCCTTCAACTCCTTGCGGAGAGCCTGCAGCCAACACAATCATTCATGACACAAAGAGGGGAAACAGACACCTCAACAAGATTATTGAGGAAGTGCTCAACCAAAATTTGAAGCTGGCAACCCACGACCTCGATCCTCCACTCCTCGCGGCGCCCCTGCAGCCAACCAATCATCATGAGACAAAGAGTGAAACGAGTCATTGTCGCTGCTGTTATCGCAGTCTTTCTGTGCTTGGTGGTAGTAGCAGGGAGGTGGAAGATGTATCAAATATGTTCAGCAGTCTGAAAGTCATGAGTGTAATCCTGAAATAAGAATTCAGCCTTTCATTCTTTATTCTGAACTACATGTTTCCTAATTTTATAGTTTAGAACCAACCTAAACAGAAAATACACCTATCTTAGGCCTAGCATAAGAAACAGGAAATAAAAAGAATTCAAGACACATAATTGTATCTAAACTTTACAGGTAGAAGTTTGTACTGACTAACATTCAGATTCAACAACTCAATTATCTTTTGTCCCGAGAGCCCTTCAAACTGAACCAAAACCAGTGAGCCTGCAAATCAATCAATAACAAAAGAGACTGTTTGTTAGCAAATCCGGTAATGCACAACAACAAATGCTGCTAATTCTGAAATTCATAAACATTGTGAGATTTTTTTTACACATAAGCTCACCAGAGGCATTTCCACTGGGTGGCGCATCCTTTTGGGGTAGCAGGCAGGCAGGCAGCTCCCGTATTCCTCCTCTGCACGGGAAAAAATGAGCTAAATGGGGAGAATGGAAGGGACAATTCCGAGCTCATTCCAGCATGGTTCAGTGTCCATGTCCACCCAGGAGAAGAAGCAGGAGGATGAGAGCTAGAGGAGGAGCAGATGAATGCTTACATGGTGAGGCAAAACTGGGCGGGAAGGGCCAAAGGGGGTACGATGGTGCTGCACTTCAAAGAGGAGGCGGGTGAAGGGTCGATGGTGCCATGGACATGGCATGGTGGCCGCGCCTTCCTTACTGAATTCCGAGAGTTGGCTTTCTCTGCCGGGAAGGACTTATTGGAGGACGGTGTTGGGCGCGCCCGTTCCTCACCTCAGGCAGCTCATGGCGTCCAACCGCGACCGCTGCTCCTATGCTCCATCAGAGGACAGTCCGCTATGTGCGGGCGCCAGGGAGGACGGCACCGGCCAGATCTTGACGGGCCCTTACCATTCCTACTCGAGCTGCTGGTCGCCGCCGCGGGGGTGAGGTGAGCTCGGGTTGAGAAGTACCACCATCGGCCTCACGCCCTCACCTAACCTGCGTCCGATCTGGAACCTGGCGCCGCCACGTCCGGCGAGCGAACGGCTCCGCCCATCGACCTCTCCTCCACCCCGTGAGGCGTCCGCTGCCCGGTCTTCGGCATCGCTGCTCCACCCCACACCGTTGGCCTCTTGGCCCTCCCCTGCTCTCTCCCATCCGACGCCGTGCCTCCTCTCCTCTTCCTCTCTTTCTCCCTCCTCTTCTCCCTCTCATCTTCTCTCTCCTACAAATCTAACTGAGCGCCGCCGCTGTCGCCCTTTGCCTGCAGGTCGGCGCCGTGGTGGGGATCCGGGAAGGAGGAGGGGGCGGAAGGGAGGAATGGAGCGGCGGCTGTGAGAAGGTGAGGTGTGGAGGCTAGGGTTGGTGCGGGTGTGGGCTCTGGCTTGCGACGAGTATTGGGAGCGGAGCACGCGGGGGGATTGGGCGAAAGCCTTTTTCATGCGAGATCGATCAACCCAGCCAATAGACATGCGGCGCGAGCCCACCAGTCATTGGACAGCCAGAACAAACACAAGGTGAAATCAGGTTTGACAGCAGGTAAAGATCCTACGGCTCAGACACTCTAGATGACCAGATCCAATGGCCAAAGAAGTTGCAATTGGGGGAGCCTTGTGGAGGTGAGTTGGCTAGCTTCATTATAGTTTTAAATGCTTGATGCAGTTAACACATCTTTTCACTTCTTGTTTTGCTTAACTAGCATGCTTAAACTTGTACACTGAAGCTATCATTTGTAGATTATGTTGTTTATCATGGATATATTTGGTTGATATTTAGCCTGTTATACTTAACATGCCTTTATATGTACTCATACATGGCAATATTGAGAACAGTGTTGTTTTCCGTCGAGGTTAGTTTCATTGCATTGCGTATATGTACTCACTATTTAGGATATCGGTAGCTGGTACCATATAGCCTGGGGGCTGACAAGGCATTAATTGTCGAATCGGACATTTTACTGAATATATATATAACCCATTTATCAGTTGGTTAAGTAGGGCCATATTTAATATATCTGAGGCTACATAGCAGCATGCATTGTACTGAATGACTAAATATGCAATCTCGGGCTATACAGCAACAAGGAAGAGTGTTACCTTAATGTTCTGATGATGTCTACATATACATGTAATAAAATCTTATATAATGGGATGGAGGGAGTGGTGCACTACATTATTTTGTAATTTTTGTTTAGCTTCTAATATTAACTTGGTGCTTTTAGGTACATATGTTTGATGAGGACATCAATACCAATGTTACACCCACAACCCCTACTGCTATATATACTGGACCAATTACTAGAGCTCGCGCATGCCAATTAAATTATCAGAGGAATGAACACTGGAGCAAGACCAAGTATGGAGAAGATGGCATGTGCAAGGGGAACAAGAACGGAGTTACAAGTGATGATTTCAGGACTTTAAAGCAACCATAAGGACTGCATGAAGCCTTGGACTAAATATACAAGATGTCAGTTGATAAATTTCGTCCAGAGGCTATTCTAGGTGCTGCGTCACCTTATTATTAGGCCAGGCCCATGTAATTTCGAAATAGTTAAGTATAGGCTGTTTTAGAGTCCGTATGTGTGGGGAAACAAGAGTTAGGGTTGGTTTCGGACCCCTCCTCCAAGGGCCACGAAATTCCCCCCTCTTCCTCCGTATATACAGCCCTTAGGGCGTCGTTTAGACTTTGGGTTTTGTTTAGATTAAAAGTTCGCCATATCTGCAACTTCGGGTACTTCATTTGTGTTCAACAACCAGACCAAGACGTCACAGAACCCCACCTTCATTAAAAAAGCTTTCCTCTTATATTCGCAATATCTAGATTGCAATTTCAGTTTCTTGCATGTTCTTTGTTTGCTTGCAGGAAATAGACCTTCGTGGTCAGGCTGATCATGCTCCGGCATGGTCAATAACCCCTCGGAGTTGGTTTAGCGATTGCTAAGGCGCGACGTCCTCGCACGATCATAGTCAGATCGTCAAAGTCTACTCCACCAAAAACGATAGCCACCATCTCATCGAAAGACGGGTCACCTTTGCCTCTATTAAGTGGTATCAGTTTTCACGTTGCTCGATGAGATTTTACAGTTTTTCATAGTTCAGATCGAGTTTGTTCTTCATACCTACAGTCCATAAAAAGCCATAAAAAATTAGGGTTAGTTCGTTATATCCGAACCAGTCGGAGCCTTTGCATAGTCTCTTCAGTATTTTGCTTTGTTGAATTTGTGGTTGCATCATTGTGTCTAGTTGTTGGTCTTAGAGTCTAGTCTTTTAGAGTTTCGAGTTCTGGTCATAAGTTGTCACGCCGCCACCGCACCATCATCATCGGCCCTGCCATCTACCACCACCGCTTATTCGCCACCGATCTGTATCCATATACCATCACCAATCCATATACATACACCACCACCAATCTGTATCCATATACCACCACTGATCCGTATCCATATAACACCACCGCTACCATATACCACCCCGCTGCTATATCCTACCACCATATATCCACCACCAATCCGAGTTCTTTTCATATTAGGTTTGTTTTCGAGAAGCATCTATTTTCCAATTCATGTGTCCTTGCCTGAGTAGGTTTCAGCAAAAAAAAGAGTCTCGAGACCCCGGGCAGTTTTTAGGCGAAAATGTTGGGAGTCGAAAATATTTTTTCCCTATCCTGTTTTTAGGTTTTTCTGAGTCTTTTGAGACACTCGCCATCATAGTGATTTTTTGTCGCACTTTTTCATCATCTGCCCTGATTTCCGAAAACAATTGTCAAAAAAATTTCGTGTCTATCCTGTTAGTTTGACTTGGGAAGAGTTTTCAGACACTCGCCATTAGAGTGATTTTTCGTAAAAAAAAGGAGCACAAAAGAAGAGCGCAAAAAGAGCGAAAAGAAAATTCCGAGTGTGCTTTTCCCTTGTTTACATGCCGCGCCGTGATTTTGTTCGTGTTCTAGGATCGCGTCTCTAGTACGGTCTAGCCTAGGACCAGCACAGTACCATCATTGAGCGTTTATTCAACTTTGCATCTCTGAATTGATTATTGCTGACCCTTTTTGCTACCATATAATAGGCCTTCCTAACTCCACATACATCTACGTCGTGCGTTTGACTCTCCCTGGTAATCGCTCTATCCAAGCTTTGAGAGTTTTGACTACAACGATTCTCAATAACCGCCTACTGCTGGGTAAGAACTAGTAAGAATTTGAGATTTGCTTGACGGACTTGTAACATCCACCACCACCACTTGTTAGTAGTCTGTAGGATCATATTCTTGTGTGTTTCTATTGCTGCTAACCATGGTAGGATAATAAGCCGACGAGATTGACTGGGAGAACTTGACAAACAAGGAGCTTCATGATAAGTTTCAACAGATGATGAGTGGACAGGTGAACGATGTGCTCAATAGATTTGAAGAGGCCATGGAGAAGATAGATGGCATTGAGAAGGCGTTCAAAATAAATCTCGATATCAAGTTTAATGAACTGCTCGCGCGTCTTTCACAACCACCGCCCGCTGCACCTGTCGCACCTCTACAGCAACTACTACAACAACATCGCCTTCCAAACCAAGTGGGACGAGCACTGCACGTCCCCCTTGAGCCTGGTCAAACTTCTGGTGTCGTTGTACCTACTGTTGATGCTTCTATAGCTCCTGCAGAGGTGGAGAACCATTACGAGGATGAGGTTGATCAAAATCAGAACTACGTGCAACCACCAGCACCACCACCACCAGGTCGTCCTCATGCATATCATCGCAATGGTAGGGCTGCACCACCACCTGAGGTACAAGATCACGACCATCTTCCTAAACTAAAATTGAATATTCCACCATTTGAGGGTAGATATGTTCCTGATATATATCTTACTTGGGAGTTAGAAACTAAACAACGTTTTACATTTTTACAATATCCTGAGGAGAGACATGTTCCTCCTGCTGTTTGTGCTTTCACTAGTTTTGCATGTGTTTGGTGGTCTGAACATTGTAGATTATATCCTATTCCAGCTACTTGGGTTGCTTTGAAAAATGTTATGCGTACTCGCTGGGTTCCACCATATTATCAATGTGAATTGCTTAAAAAATTGCAGCGTTTGAGACAAGGAATTTTTTTTGTAGAAGAATATTATCAGGAATTACAAACTAGTATGATTAGATGTGGTATTGCTGAGGATAATGAGGCTATGCTTGCATGTTTTATGGGTGGGTTAAATAAAGAGATTCGGGCCATTCTAGAGTATAAGGAATATGATAATATCACTCGTTTATTCCATCTTGCTTGCAAAGCTAAATGTGAAGTGCAGGGTCGACAGGCATTGGCGCGAACTAACTTTTCTGTAGGTCGACCTTCATCATGGACACCGCGTGCATCCTCTACTTCCACACGTTCTGCTACATCGGCACCTCCGTCGGCTGCCACCTCCAACCGTGATACAAGAAAGCAGGCACAACCACCACTATCTGCCGAGAGCACACCTTCTGGGCCTACACAGAGCTCTTCTTCATCCATGGCATCAACAGAGCAAACACATGATATTATTTGTTGTCATTGCAAGGGTGGAGGCCATTATGCGAGAGAATGTCCATCTAAGTGTGTGATGATTGTTACTGAGGATGGTGGGTATTAGTCTGCTAGTGACTATGATGAGGAGACTTTGGCTCTTATTAGAAGAGAAGAACACAGTGGAGATGATTCTGATCATGAGACACAATACATGGCTGTTGAAGATGCCGACAGGTATGAATGTTTAATTGCTCAACGTGTTTTGAGTATGCAGGTTACACAAGAAGAGCAAAATCAGAGGCATAATTTGTTCCATACAAAGGGAGTTGTGAAGGAACGTTATGTTCGCATCATCATAGATGGAGGGAGCTGTAACAACTTGGCTTGCATGGAGATGGTGGAGAAGCTATCTCTAACCACAAGACCACATCCACATCCTTACTACATCCAATGGTTCAACAACACCGACAAGGTTAAGGTAACACATACTGTTCGTGTGCATTTTAGTATCTCTACATATGCTGATTATGTTGATTGTGATGTGGTACCCATGCAAGCGTGTTCCTTATTACTTGTTAGACCGTGGAAATTTGATAAAAATTTTGTACACCATGGTAGAAACAATTAGTATACTCTTGTTCATAAGGATAAAGATATTACTTTGCTTCCTATGTCTCCTGATTCCATTTTGAAAAAAGATATTAACAGAGTTAATAAAGCAAAACAGGAGAAAAATAAGAGTGAAAATATGATTGTGGCAAAAGAATTTGAGTAACAAATGAAGCCTAATAGTAAAACATCTAGTGTTTTTTCTGAAATTAAATTGAAAAGTGCATACTTATTTGCCACAAAATCTGATATTGATGAGCTAGATTTTAGCAAACCTATTTGCTATGCTTTTGTGTGCAAAGAGGAATTATTTTCATTCGAGTACGTGCCTTCCTCTTTGCCTCCTGCTGTTACTAACATTTTGTAGGAGTTCGTTGACGTCTTTCCAGAAGACGTGCCACCAGGATTACCACCTATTCGAGGGATTGAATATCAGATTGACTTAATTCCCGGTGCATCGCTACCCAACCGTGCACCATAGCATACCAATCCAGAGGAGACGAAGGAGATTATGCGTCAAGTTCAGGAGTTGCTCGACAAAGGTTATATATGCGAATCCCTTAGTCCTTGTGTTGTTCCTATTATTCTAGTGCCGAAAAAGGGTGCTACATCGCGTATGTGTGTTGATTGTAGAGGCATTAATAATCTATTTGTTATCGTCATCCTATTCCTAGGCTAGATGATATGCTTGATGGATTGAGTGGCTCTACAATATTATCCAAAGTTGATTTGCATAGTGGATACCATCAAATTCGTATGAAATTGGGGGATGAATGGAAAATAGCATTTCAAACTAAGTTTGGATTATATGAGTGGTTAGTCATGCCTTTGGGTTAACTAATGCACCTAGTACTTTCATGAGATTAACGAACGAAGTTTTACGTGCTTTAATTGGATGATTTGTGGTAGTCTATTTTGATGATATACTGATTTATAGCAGATCTTTGGAGGAAAACTTGGAACATTTACGTGGTGTTTTTATTGCTTTACGTGATGCACGTTTGTTTGGTAACCTTGGGAAGTGCACCTTTTGCACCGACCGAGTATCTTTTCTTGGCTATGTTGTTACTCCACAGGGAATTGAAGTTGACAAAGCCAATATTGAAGCTATTGAGAGTTGGTTGCAGCCCAAAACAGTCATAGAAGTGAGGAGTTTTCTTGGACTCGCTGGTTTTTATAGGCGTTTTGTGAGAGATTTCAGCACCATTGCTGCACCTCTCAATGAGCTTACAAAGAAGGATGTGCCTTTTGTTTGGAGTACCGCACAGGAAGAAGCCTTCACGGTATTGAAAGATAAGTTCATGATGCTTTACTCCAACTTCCTGATTTTAATAAGACTTTTGAGCTTGAATGTGATGCTAGTGAAATTGGCTTAGGAGGTGCGCTATTACACGATGGCAAACCTGTTGCATACTTTTCTGAAAAAATAAGTGGGCCTAGTTTGAACTATTCTACTTATTATAAAGAATTATATGCTCTTGTTCGGACCTTAGAAACATGGCAACATTATTTATGGCCCAAAGAATTTGTTATACATTCTGATCATGAATCTTTGAAACACATTAAAAGTCAAGCAAAACTGAACCACAAACATGCTAAATGGGTTGAATTCATTGAGACTCTCCCTTAAGTCATTAAACACAAGAAGAGTAAAGAAAATGTTGTTGCTGATGCAGTGTCTCATCGTTATATTGTGCTTTCACAACTTGACTTTAAAAAATTTGGTTTGGAGACCATCAAAGATCAATATGTGCATGATGCTGAATTTAAAGATGTATTGCAGAATTGTGAGGAAGGGAGAACATGGAACAAGTTCGTCGTGAACGATCAATTTGTGTTTCGTGCTAACAAGTTATGCATTTCAGCTAGCTTCGTTCATCTTTTGTTGTTGCAGGAGGCGCATGGAGGAGGATTAATGGGACACTTTGGCGTGAAGAGGACGGAGGATTTACTTGCTACACATTTCTTTTGGCCAAAGATGAGATGGGATGTTGAGTGTTTTGTTGCTCGCTGCACTACATGTCAAAAAGCTAAGTCACGACTCAATCCTCATGGTTTATATATGCCTTTGACTGTACCTAGTGTTCCTTGGGAGGATATATCTATGGACTTTTGTTTTAGGTTTACCTCGAACAAAGAAGGGGAGGGATAGCATATTTGTTGTCATGGATAGGTTCTCGAAAATGGCACACTTTATACCATGTCATAAAAGCGATGATCATGTTAATGTTGCTGATTTGTTCTTTCGTGAAATTATTCGCTTGCATGGTGTGCCAAATAGAATTGTTTCAGATCATGATACTAAATTTCTTAGCCACTTTTGGAGATGTTTATGGGCTAAGTTGGGGACTAAACTGGTTTTTAGTACTACATGTCACCCCCAAACTGATGGACTAACTGAAGTAGAACATTGTCTACTATGCTTAGGGC
Source organism: Triticum urartu (assembly GCF_003073215.2). Taxonomy (NCBI): domain Eukaryota; kingdom Viridiplantae; phylum Streptophyta; class Magnoliopsida; order Poales; family Poaceae; genus Triticum; species Triticum urartu. The sequence continues at coordinate 438,108,917 of NC_053027.1, read as the reverse complement.
TGTTTTAAGAATGACAAGAAAATATGGGAAGAATGCTTGCCTCATATTGAAATTGCTTATAATCGTTCATTGCATTCTACTACTAAGATGTGCCCTTTTGAAATTGTGTATGGTTTCCTTCCTCATGCACCTATTGATTTGCTGCCTCTTCCATCTTAAGAAAGGGTAAATTTTGATGCTAAACAACGTGCTGAATTGATCTTAAAAATGCATGAGCTAACTAAGGAGAACATTGAGCGTATGAATGCTAAATATAAACTTGCTGGAGATAAGGGTAGAAAATGTGTTGTCTTTGCACCTGGAGATCTTGTTTGGTTACATTTGCGTAAGGATAGATTTCCTAATTTGCGCAAATCAAAGCTAATGCCACGTGCTGATGGTCCATTTAAGGTGTTGGAGAAAATAAATGACAATGCATATAAACTTGAGCTGCCTGCAGATTTGGGATTAGTCCCACTTTTAACATTGCAGATTTGAAGCCTTATTTCGATGGGGAAGATGAGCTTCCGTCGAGGACGACTTCATTTCAAGAAGGGGAGGATGATGAGGACATAAATACCATTGTTACACACCCTACTGCTACATATACAAGACCAATTACTAGAGCTCGCGCACGCCAATTAAATTATCAGAGGGATGAACACTGGAGCAACACCAAGCATGGAGATGATGGCATGCACAAGGGGAACAAGAACGGAGTTACAAGTGATGATTCCAGGACTTTGAAGCCACCATAAGGAGTGCATGAAGCTTAGGACGAAATATACAAGATATCACTTCATAAATTTCGTCCAGAGGCTATTCTAGGTGATGCACCACCTTATTATTGAGCCAGGCCCATGTAACTTTGAAATACTTAAGTATATGGTGTTTTTAGAGTCTGTATGTGTGGGGAAACAAGAGTTAGGGTTGGTTTCGGACCCCTCCTCCAAGGGCCACGAAATTCCCCCCTCTTCCTCCATATATACAGCCCTTATGGCGTCGTTTAGACTTTGTGTTTTGTTTAGATTAAAAGTTCACCATATTTGCAACTTCGCGTACTTCATTTGTGTTCAACGACCAAACCAAGATGTCACAGAACCCCACCTTAATTAATAAAGCTTTCCTCTTATATTCGCAATATCTAGATTACAATTTCAGTTTCTTACTTGTTCTTCGTTTGCTTGTAGGAAGTAGACCTTCGTGGTCAAGTTGATCGTGCTCCGGCGTGGTCAATAACCCCTCGGAGTTGGTTTAGCAATTGCTAAGGCGCGACGTCCTCGCATGATCATAGTCGGATCATCAAAGTCTACTCCACCAAAAATGATAGCCACCATCTCATTGAAAGACGAGTCACCTTTGCCTCTATTAATGTCATTGCCAAAGATCCACACTTCGATAGATATTCATGAACTAGCATCAAGTGAGGAAACCGATAAAGATTGTTATTAAAATGGGTCAAAAGATGTCAATCGAACTGTTTGTTTACACTTTATGCAAGACAACAGTGAACCGCAGGATGGTAAGTAAGAACCATGTAGCCTTCTTTTTACTGCCCGTAATGAGTTGTGTTAGATACCAATGTTCGGATATTTTTTTCTTTGTAGTGGATCTTGAGGTAGTTTACTCAAGATTACCTCTCAAACTACATGATTGGCAGCCGTCCATCACAAGGGGTTGGACTAGAGCCATGCGTGCCTTTTGCATCCAGGAGAGCACAATAGGGCCATTCCGCTTCACCTTGTTTTGCAACCAGAATGTTTGCCGTCTCTTTCTTTACCATCTGTAATAGTACAAGTATACAACCCCGGTTCATCATTCTTTATTTGGTGCTTATGTAATTCTTAAACATATGTACATGTGAATCAAATAATGCATTGGTTGTTTGAACCCGATGGATATGAATAAAGCTATAGACTACTTTCAAGTTTAAATTAGGTACAATTTTAAATAGCAGCAATTAAATTAGGGCAAAATTACGGTGTGCGGGTCATTACGGCGCACACGGTTAATAAAGCACAGCGTGTGCGATATACATCATAATCCGACACGGTCCACGGAGAGGAAACGTATGTAACAATGCACACAGTTGCCGTTTGCAAAGCATGTGTGATGTCAGACACTATCACATACGGTGCGGGGAAACTAAATGTGTGTGATTGTGTACCTATCGTAAACGGTTTATAATCATGAACTTTTTGTGATGTGCCAGGCATCGTAAACGTAGAACCAGTTTGGTACGTGCCTGAAAAACTCCTGTGCCTGGAATCTGCCTGGTTTTCGGTAAACCCATAAAACTCCGACTACGATAGCAATGCGAGCACAAACGAGTAGCAAGGATGAAGCGTTTGGGATATTCGACATATCGGAAACGGTTATATAGGGACAATTGTATGCATCAAGGCTCCCTGTTCCCGATGGTTTTTGGGTTGTGTGGGAATGACCCCCCTATCGCCCACACTCACTTGGCGGCAGTTCCAAATGCCGTCGCGGAAAGGGGTTAAAAACCATTTGTATAGCACCTTGTTGTACCAATGGTAATAGTAGTTTGAACCTCTCTTATATCCATGTTCAGCGGATCAGAGCGGGCGTCTGCAGCTGATGAGTTGAATTTCATTTCTAATATCAGTTTGAACCTTGTAATCTTCGAATTTGAGCCGTATAACTCTGGAATTTGAACCTTGTAATATTTCGAGTTTTTGTGGTACAATCATTGAAATGGCATCGTATGAGACTTGTATATTGGTAGCACTATTTTGACCTTAATATGCAATGGACTTAGATTTTATTAACCATTCTCGAATGTGTTTACCTTGTCAATCTCATAGCACAAGATCTGTATAGCTAACTCGACTGCAATCTTCAACATTATTGCACACAGTTGGTTTCTTCAACCGTGTGCCCTGTAGAGCGCATAATTAATTATTGCACTTGAGTGTCCACCATCACCCTACTTTGTAACTTTGACCTCATAACCCACGGGTAAACTTATGACCGAAGTCATTCCACACACTTCATTTTTACAAATCTTTTTGCCTATAAACGCCCACGATTTGCCCCTCTTCTAGCCGACGCGTGGCCAAACTAGCCAGGTGTGAAGCTTACGCGGTAAACTGCGTGGTTGCACGGGAACAGTATCACCAACGATACATTTGGCGCCTCTTCGAGCCCACGCATGGTCAAACGAAATGCGTGTGTGGTTCTCAAGCATGCACTACAATCCTCCGCTATGAACGCGGTGACAAGACGTGACGATTATAGGCCAGCCGGCCCCCATTTATTACATCAGCCATTTAACCCTTGTCTCTTCAACCTTTCGATCGCACCCCACTATTGCAAGAAGCACACCCACCACGACAAATTCTTAAAGGGTATCCTGTGCGGCTCCAATGGCGCTCCGAGCGGCTGCCCATGACGAGCAGCAGTTCACCATTCATGCCCTGGTGAATACCCACAGAAGGTTCACAGAGCTCTCAATGGTGTACACCAACAACCCGGTCTGGGTGGAGCACTCCATCCACATCATGGAGTTGTTGCTTGCTGAGGAGAAGTACAAGGTGGTCGGGTTCGACCTCGAGTACCCCCGTGCTCGTGCCGGGTCTCGTCCCAAGGTCGTCGTCACCCAGATGTGAGTGTGCAATCACGTCCTCGTCTACCACTACTGCCTGGCCACAAGGCCTTGCGAGCGTTTCGCCAAGTTTGTCAACAACCCCCACTACATGTTCGCTACGATGGACATCACCAACGATGTAAAGGTGCTCAAGAATTCGGGCATCGCCTGCCATAATCTTGTCTACATCCAGGGCCAATACAAGATCTGGGGCAGCAAGGAGCATGAGAAGGACTCACTGGTTCACCTCGCCGAGGCCATCATCGACCCTCATACAAAGACATGAAGGATTCCTGCAACAAGGACAAGCGTGCCACGCACTCGGCCTGGATGGAGAAACTCGACAAAGCTCATGTCGTGTACGCAACCAAGGAGGCGTACACAAGCTACGAGATGTACAGGCGGATCGTTGACATGAGGAAGTGCATCCTTCCCCAAATGGCCTGGGATCCTGCCGGAAGCAGAGCAATGGTAAGCATCGTCGCAACAAGTAGATGATTAGATCCTTGTTTCTCCTAGTTTAGTATGCATGTAATTGCTTGCTTTGGTGTGTGAAAATGTTATGTGTGTAGTCACGTGTGTAATTGTGTGCTTAATTTGGTTATGCAATGCTGCCTTTTTAAGTATATATGTTGATGCTCTGTAGATAGAGCATACGTAGATGTTGTGCGGACAGAGCAAATCACATTGCACACAGACTAAACAATTGAATCCGTCGGTGATGTTTTCATGAATCACTCACAATTGTATACCAGTAATCATTTTCTCACAACACACACAGCTTGTTAACAGGAATCCTCTGTGTTGTTATCAGTCTTCGCACACATTTTCGATTGCAGACTTGTTTGCCGCGTATCACACATCATCTTGTTAAGTTGAACCGTTTCTGTTCTCTTGGCTCAGCGTAAACAGTTCATCCGAGTGAACTGTATGTCGTATATCACACACACATTCATCGGGCCGACCATTTCTTTTGTGTTGCCTAATCACAAACAGTTCATCCAAGTGAACTGTATGCCATATATCGCACACACCTTCATCTGGCTACCCATTTTTGTTGTTCCGCCTCATCGCAAATGGTTCATTGAAGCGAACTATATGCCGTATATCACACACACCTTGATCTGGTTGTCCGTTTTTGTTGTTCTGACTCATCGCCAACAGTTCGTATGGATCAACCGTATGCCCCGCATCGCACACACATCTAAAATTTGAACCGCGTTTGATGTATCCTGAAGGAAATATGCCCTAGAGGCAATAATAAAGTTATTATTTATTTCCTTATAATCATGATAAATGTTTATTATTCATGCTAGAATTGTATTAACCGGAAACAAAATACATGTGAATACATAGACAAACAAAGTGTCACTAGTATGCCTCTACTTGACTAGCTCGTTAATCAAAGATGGTTATGTTTCCTAACCATGAACAATGAGTTGTTATTTGATTAACGAGGTCACATCATTAGTTGAATGATCTAATTGACATGACCCATTCCATTAGCTTAGCACCCGATCGTTTAGTATGTTGCTATTGCTTTCTTCATGACTTATACATGTTCCTATAACTATGAGATTATGCAACTCCCGTTTACCGGAGGAACACTTTGGGTACTACCAAACGTCACAACGTAACTGGGTGATTATAAAGGAGTACTACAGGTGTCTCCAATGGTACATGTTGGGTTGGCGTATTTCGAATTAGGTTTTGTCACTCCGATTGTCGGAGAGGTATCTCTGGGGCCCTCTCGGTAATACACATCACATAAGCCTTGCAAGCATTGTAACTAAGATGTTAGTTGTGAGATGATGTATTACGGAACGAGTAAAGAGACTTGCCGGTAACGAGATTGAACTAGGTATTGGATACCGACGATCGAATCTCGGGCAAGTAACATACCGATGACAAAGGGAACAACATATGTTGTTATGCGGTCTGACCGATAAAGATCTTCATAGAATATGTAGGAGCCAATATGGGCATCCAGGTCCCGCTATTGGTTATTGACCGGAGACGTGTCTCGGTCATGTCTACATTGTTCTCGAACCCGTAGGGTCCGCACGCTTAAGGTTACGATGACAGTTATATTATGAGTTTATGCATTTTGATGTACCGAAGGTTGTTCGGAGTCCCGGATGTGATCATGGACATGACGAGGAGTCTCGAAATGGTCGAGACGTAAAGATTGATATATTGGAAGCCTATGTTTGGATATCGGAAGTGTTCTGGGTGAAATCGGGATTTTACCGGAGTACCGGGAGGTTACCGGAACCCCCCAGGAGCCATATGGGCCTTAATGGGCTTTAGTGGAAAGGAGAAAGGGGCAGCCCAAGGTGGCTGCGCACCTCCCCCCTCCCATAGTCCTATTAGGACTAGGAGAAGGTGGCCGGCCCCCCTCTCCCTCTTTCCCCCTCGGGGAATCCTAGTCCAACTAGGATTGGGGGGGGAGTCCTACTCCCGGAAGGAGTAGGACTCCTCCTGCGCCCTCCTCCTAGGCCGGCGCCCCCCTCCCCCTTGGCTCCTTTATATACTGAGGCAGAGGCACCCCAGAAAGACAAGTTGATCCACGTGATCTATTCCTTAGCCGTGTGCAGTGCCCCCTGCCACCGTATTCCTCGATAATACTGTAGCAGAGTTTAGGCGAAGCCCTGCTGCTGTAGTACATCAAGATCGTCACCACGCCGTCGTGCTGACGGAACTCTTCCCCGACACTTTGCTGGATCGGAGTCCGGGGATCGTCATCGAGCTGAACGTGTGCTCGAACTCGGAGGTGCCGTAGTTTCGGTGCTTGATCGGTTGGATCGTGAAGACGTACGACTACTTCATCTACGTCGTGTCAGCGCTTCCGCAGTCGGTCTGCGTTGGGTACGTAGACAACACTCTCCCCCTCGTTGCTATGCATCACATGATCTTGCGTGTGCGTAGGAATTTTTTTGAAATTACTACGAAACCCAACATATCCACCATCGCAAATGTTTTGCATCTTTTTTGACGATATTTTTACATCATCGTTTGTGATTAATGCATCACGCACAGTTTCGTCGAAGGGTCTCTAATTGTAGTGTCGCGTTAGCACCATCCTACAATAGTGAAAAGTTAATGGGATGATCATAATGGTCCAAAGAGTAAAATTTCATGCACATATTATTTCAAAATTTCCTGTGGGATGATCATAATGATCCCCATTTAAAATACATTTCATTGAGCATGGTCCCCATTCAAATTTCCGGTGGGATGATCATAAAGACCCCTATTTGAAATACATTTCCGGTCCTTCCAAAATAAATGTGAATAAAGTACTTAAATAACTTTCAAACATATAGTTTTGAAGGGAATAGTGGCCTTATACGTAATAGACCTTAGAAATGATTTTATATATAATTTTGTTTGGAAAAAGTAAATACTTTTATTTCAAAGCTCTATTTTGAAGTTTTGGAAAATAAAGTTGGTTTAATGGCTTTTTTGGTCAACATAACTGCAGTAAAAAAATTATGTCTTAACCACATGTCATGATCACTGGGATAAGTTTGGGCCATAGGCCTCGAAGAGAATAGCTATAAGATTTTCTACGAATTAAAATCCTATGAAAACACCCAATAAACAATTAAAATAAGCACTTAAAAATCAATCAAACCAATATTATTTCAGGCAAATTTATGAATATTCTTTATTTGCCTAAGTTAGATCATGAAATTTTAGGGTGTGACATACGCGAAGGAGTGTGCAGTGTCGCCGCACGAACACCCGTCGTTGGTTGTCGTCGACGACCAACAACACGTCCATGAGCATCGGTATCAGGTTAGCTCCAGGCTGGACATTTTGCATGCACTATCATGCCTTCAGTTGCGGGGCAAAGTAACTCGGCGGCCGTGGATGACAACGTGTGCATGTTGCATTTTGTTGCAGTTATAAATTTAGCGTGCGACGAAGAGTGGGGCAGTCAGGCACCCCATGGATGCTCGGTCGTGTCATGGTGTGATGGTGTAGCCCGACACGCCATATACGGCGAGCTCTCCATGTGTGAGAGATACAAGGTAGGTGAAGAAGATAGAGGTGAGGTGGACGATTATGTGGAGAGGTCAAAAGTCAAAACCATGCCATGTCAGCACAAATCCATTCCAAACAACTCGTGGGATGATTTTTTATTTTGATTTCAATAAGAAATGAGAGAAATTCCAACAATTGAGGGACTACATTTTCAGGAATCATTTCTAAATTATCGGTGAAGTCCAAGAAAAAAGGGCAAATTGAGGAAATGGCACACTTTTCCTAGCACTTTGCTCCTATAGCACACATTTCTTTTTATTGGATTAAATACCACACTTTTCATTGATAGCTGAATAAAACACCACTAATTAAGTTTTCCCTTCTTTTCCACGCCCACACCCACACTTCATATTTTTTAGGATGGATTTACACTTGGAGTCGTTCCAATTGTTTCCTATTCGATCAAACCTTTCCTAGTCTTATGAAACGATGAATGTACAAGAGACAAATATACAAAGCAGTGTGCCACTGCCTCGTCGTGCCTCCACCGGTCCTCCCCGCCTCTGCGACCTCGCCATGCCTCCTCCTAGGTGAGTCATCCGCCACGCTACAGCCCCTCCGTCTTGCCAGAGAAGAGAGGTGTCGGCTTTTGAAGTGGCTCTGCACTTTGCAGCGCGTCCCCGTCGAGGTGTAGGTGTACAAGCTGGCTCAAGCTGCTCATTCGCTCGAGTTGTACATGATGGTTGTTGTACATGTTGGCTGGAGCTGCTCACTGCTCAAGTTATTAGCTTTGTCACGTGTTGATTGTTTAGATGTAGGAACTGTTACAAGAGGATATGGAAGCTTCTACATATGGATGTAATCAAACTTCAGACTGAATGGATGTAACATGTTTTGACATACAATTTAGTTCATATGGATATAATCAAAATTCGGAGAGCATTTTCACCTAAATTTTTGATATGACCTCTATATTTCTGTACCATTTTCAGATATCACAAGAATATACTATATGACAACCACACAATTAGCTAAACATAATTAGCTCAATAAGTATATATGTGCCTAGAGAATTGACAATCCAAAATTAAAATGTATGACTTTATATTTGAAGCATAATGTGAGTCCTTGTCTGACAAGTTGCGTCCAAATTCCAAAAGAATAGAGTGAGTCATCATCTCACCACACGCACGACAGAAACACAAAAGACATTGAAAGGCAGGAATTCGATCCAAAAGCATCGACTTATTGACGAAGTGGCATCAACTTCATGCAGATCAATAAACACATGACAGGATCACAAAATGACATGCTAAACTCTTTTTCTCTTCCTCGGCATGATCTTTTTTGCGACCTTCGCAACTACTTTTGGTTGAGAAGTGGGATCCTCTGCTTCCATAGAAAGTTGCCTAGTCCTATTAGGACTAGGAGAGGTGGCCGGCCCCCCTCTCCCTCTTTCCCCCTCGGGGAATCCTAGTCCAACTAGGATGGGGGGGAGTCCTACTCCCGGAAGGAGTAGGACTCCTCCTGCGCCCTCCTCCAGGCCGGCGCCCCCCCCCTTGGCTCCTTTATATACGGAGGCAGGGCACCCTAGACAAACAAGTTGATCCACGTGATCTATTCCTTAGCCGGTGTGCAGTGCCCCCCTGCCACCATATTCCTCGATAATACTGTAGCGGAGTTTAGGCCGAAGCCCTGCCTGCTGTAGTACATCAATTTAGGCGAAGCCCTGCTGCTGTAGTACATCAAGATCGTCACCACGCCGTCGTGCTGACGGAACTCTTCCCCGACACTTTGCTGGATCGGAGTCCGGGGATCGTCATCGAGCTGAACGTGTGCTCGAACTCGGAGGTGCCGTAGTTTCGGTGCTTGATCGGTTGGATCGTGAAGACGTACGACTACTTCCTCTACGTTGTGTCAACGCTTCCGCAGTCGGTCTGCGTGGGTACGTAGACAACACTCTCCCCTCTCGTTGCTATGCATCACCATGATCTTGCGTGTGCGTAGGAAATTTTTTAAATTACTACGAAACCCAACAGTGGCATCCGAGCCTAGGTTATTTATGTTGATGTTATATGCACGAGTAGAACACAAGTGAGTTGTGGGCGATATAAGTCATACTGCCTACCAGCATGTCATACTTTGGTTCGGCGGCATTGTTGGACGAGACGACCGGACCAACATTACGCGTACGCTTACGCGAGACCGGTTCCCCCGACGTGCTTTGCACATAGGTGGCTTGCGGGCGACTGTCTCTCCAACTTTAGTTGAACCAAGTATGGCTACGCCCGGTCCTTGCGAAGGTTAAAACGGAGTCTATTTGACAAACTATCGTTGTGGTTTTGATGCGTAGGTGAGATTGGTTCTTGCTTAAGCCCGTAGCAGCCACGTAAAACTTGCAACAACAAAGTAGAGGACGTCTAACTTGTTTTTGCAGGGCATGTTGTGATGTGATATGGTCAAGGCATGATGCTGAATTTTATTGTATGAGATGATCATGTTTTGTAACCGAGTTATCGGCAACTGGCAGGAGCCATATGGTTGTCGCTTTATTGTATGCAATGCAATCGCACTGTAATGCTTTACTTTATCACTAAGCGGTAGCGATAGTCGTGGAAGCATAAGATTGGCGAGACGACAACGATGCTACGATGGAGATCAAGGTGTCGCGCCGGTGACGATGGTGATCATGACGGTGCTTCAGATGGAGATCACAAGCACAAGATGATGATGGCCCTATCATATCACTTATATTGATTGCATGTGATGTTTATCTTTTATGCATCTTATCTTGCTTTGATTGACGGTAGCATTATAAGATGATCTCTCACTAAATTATCAAGAAGTGTTCTCCCTGAGTATGCACCGTTGCCAAAGTTCGTCGTGCCCAGACACCACGTGATGATCGGGTGTGATAAGCTCTACGTCCATCTACAACGGGTGCAAGCCAGTTTTGCACACGCAGAATACTCAGGTTAAACTTGACGAGCCTAGCATATGCAGATATGGCCTCGGAACACGGAGACCGAAAGGTCGAGCGTGAATCATATAGTAGATATGATCAACATAAGATGTTCACCATTGAAAACTACTCCATCTCACGTGATGATCGGTTATGGTTTAGTTGATTTGGATCACGTGATCACTTAGAGATTAGAGGGATGTCTATCTAAGTGGGAGTTCTTAAGTAATATGATTAATTGAACTTAAATTTATCATGAACTTAGTCCTGATAGTATCTTGCTTGTTTATGTTGATTGTAGATAGATGGCGTTGTTGTTCCGTTGAATTTTAATGCGTTCCTTGAGAAAGCAAAGTTGAAAGATGATGGTAGCAATTACACGGACTGGGTCCGTAACTTGAGGATTATCCTCATTGCTGCACAGAAGAATTACGTCCTGGAAGCACCGCTAGGTGCCAGGCCTGCTGCTGGAGCAACACGATGTTATGAACGTCTGGCAGAGCAAAGCTGATGACTACTCGATAGTTCAGTGTGCCATGCTTTACGGCTTAGAATCGGGACTTCAACGACGTTTTGAACGTCATGGAGCATATGAGATGTTCCAGGAGTTGAAGTTAATATTTCAAGCAAATGCCCGGATTGAGAGATATGAAGTCTCCAATAAGTTCTATAGCTGCAAGATGGAGGAGAACAGTTCTGTCAGTGAGCATATACTCAAAATGTCTGGGTATATAATCACTTGATTCAATGGGAGTTAATCTTCGATGATTGCGTCATTGACAGAATTCTCCAATCACTGCCACCAAGCTACAAGAGCTTCGTGATGAACTATAATATGCAAGGGATGAATACAGACTATTCCCGAGCTCTTCGCAATGCTAAGCTGCGGAGGTAGAAATCAAGAAGGAGCATCAAGTGTTGATGGTCAACAAGACCACTAGTTTCAAGAAAAAGGGCAAAGGGAAGAAGAAGGGGAACTTCAAGAAGAATAGCAAGCAAGTTGCTGCTCAAGAGAAGAAACCCAAGTCTGGACCTAAGCCTGAACTGAGTGCTTCTACTGCAAGCAGACTGGTCACTGGAAGCGGAACTGCCCCAAGTATTTGGCGGATAAGAAGGATGGCAAGTGTGAACAAGTATATGTGATATACATGTTATTGATGTGTACCTTACTAATGCTGCAGTAGCACCTGGGTATTTGATACTGGTTCTGTTGCTAATATTTGCAACTCGAAACAGGGGCTACGGATTAAGGTGAAGATTGGCTAAGGACGAGGTGACGATGCGCGTGGGAAACGGTTCCAAAGTCGATGTGATCGCGGTCGGCACGCTACCTCTACATCTACCTTCGGGATTAATTTAGACCTAAATAATTGTTATTTGGTGCCAGCGTTGAGCATGAACATTATATCTGGATCTTGTTTAATGCGAGACGGTTATTCATTTAAATCAGAGAATAATGGTTGTTCTATTTATATGAGTAATATCTTTTATGGTCATGCACCCTTGAAGAGTGGTCTATTCTTATTGAATCTCGATAGTAGTAATACACATATTCATAATGTTGAAGCCAAAAGATGCAGAGTTGATAATGAAAGTGCAACTTATTTGTGGCACTGCGTTTAGGTCATATCGGTATAAAGCGCATGAAGAAACTCCATACTGATGGACTTTTGGAACCACTTGATTATGAATCACTTGGTACTTGCGAACCGTGCCTCATGGGCAAGATGACTAAAACACGTTCTCCGGTACTATGGAGAGAGCAACAGATTTGTTGGAAATCATACATACCGATGTATGTGGTCCGATGAATATTGAGGCTCGTGGCGGATATCGTTATTTTCTCACCTTCACAGATGATTTAAGCAGATATGGGTATATCTACTTAATGAAATAAGTCTGAAACATTTGAAAAGTTCAAAGAATTTCAGAGTGAAGTTGAAAATCATCGTAACAAGAAAATAAAGTTTCTACGATCTGATCGGGAGAATATTTGAGTTACGAGTTTGGTGTACATTTGAAATCATTTGAAACAATGCAGAATAGTTTCGCAACTCACGCCACCTGGAACACCATAACGTAATGGTGTGTCCGAACGCCGTAACTTCACTTTATTAGATATGGTGCGATCTATGATGTCTCTTACTAATTTACCGCTATCGTTTTGGGGTTATGCTTTAGAGATGACTGCATTCACGTTAAATAGGGCACCATCGAAATCCGTTAAGACGACACCCTATGAACTGTGGTTTGGCAAGAAACCCAAGTTGTCATTTCTTAAAATTTGGGGTTGCGATGCTTATGTGAAAAAACTTCAACCTGATAAGCTCAAACCCAAATCGGAGAAATGTGTCTTCATAGGATACCCAAAGGAGACTGTTGGGTACACTTTCTATCACAGATCCGAAGGCAAGATATTCGTTGCTAAGAATGGATCCTTTCTAGAGAAGGAGTTTCTCTCGAAAGAAGTGAGTGGGAGGAAAGTAGAACTTGATGAGGTAATTGTACCTGATCCCTTATTGGAAAGTAGTTCATCACAGAAACCAGTTCCAGTGATTCCTACACCATTAGTGAGGAAGCTAATGATGATGATCATGAAACTTCTGATCAAGTTACTACCGAACGTCGTAGGTCAACCAGAGTAAGATCCGCACTAGAGTGGTACGGTAATCCTGTTCTGGAAGTCATGTTACTTGACCATGACGAACCTACGAACTATGAGGAAGCGATGATGAGTCCAGATTCCGCAAAATGGCTTGAGGCCGTGAAATCAGAGATGGGATCCATGTATGAGAACAAAGTGTGGACTTTGGTTGACTTGCCCGATGATCGGCAAGCCATAGAGAATAAATGGATCTTCAAGAAGAAGGCTAACGTTGATGATAATGTTACTGTCTACAAAGCTCGACTTGTTACGAAAGGTTTTCGACAAGTTCAAGGAGTTGACTACGATGAGACCTTCTCACCCGTAGCGATGTTTAAGTCCGTCTGAATCATGTTAGCAATTGCTGCATTTTATGATTATGAAATTTGGAAAATGGATGCCAAAATTGCATTCCTTAATGGATATCTTAAAGAAGAGTTGTATATGATGCATCCAGAAGGTTTTGTCGATCCAAAAGGTGCTAACAAAATGTGTAAGCTACAGCGATCCATTTATGGACTGGTGCAAGCATCTCGGAGTTGGAATATACGCTTTGATAGTGTGATCAAAGCATATGGTTTTATACAGACTTTTGGAGAAGCATGTATTTACAAGAAAGTGAGTGGAAGCTCTGTAGCATTTCTGATATTATATGTGGATGACATATTGTTGATCGGAAATGATACTGAATTTCTGAATAGCATAAAAGGATACTTGAATAAGAATTTTTCAATGATAGACCTCGGTGAAGCTGCTTATATATTGGGCATGAAGATCTATAGAGATAGATCGAGACGCTTAATTGGACTTTCACAAAGCACATACCTTGATAAAGTTTTGAAGAAGTTCAAAATGGATCAAGCAAAGAAAGGGTTCTTGCTTGTGTTATAAGGTGTGAAGTTGAGTCAGACTCAATGCCCGACCACTTCAGAAGATAGAGAGAAAATGAAAGTCATTCCCTATGCTAAGGCCATAGGTTCTATCATGTATGCAATGCTATGTACCAGACCTGATGTGTGCCTTACTATAAGTTTAGTAGGGAGGTACCAAAATAATCTAGGAGTGGATCATTGGACAGCGGTCAAGAACATCCTGAAACACCTGAAAAGGACTAAGGATATGTTTCTCGTTTATGGAGGTGACAAGGAGCTCATCGTAAACGATTACGTCGATGCAAGTTTTGACACTGATCCGGATGACTCTAAGTCACAAACCAGATACATATTTTTATTGAATGGTGGAGCTGTCAGTTGGTGCAGTTCTAAGCAAAGCGTCGTGGTGGGATCTACGTGCGAAGCGGAATACATAGCTGCTTTGGAAGCAGCAAATGAAGGAGTCTGGATGAAGGAGTTCATATCTGATCTAGGTGTCATACCTAGTGCATCGGGTTCAATGAAAATCTTTTGTGACAATACCAGTGCAATTGCCTTGGTAAAGGAATCCAGATTTCACAAGAGAACCAGGCACATCAAGAGACGCTTCAATTCCATCCGCGATCAAGTCAAGGAGGGAGACATAGAGATTTGCAAGATACATACGGATCTGAATGTTGCGGACCCGTTAACTAAGCCCCTCTCACGAGCAAAACATGATGAGCACCAAGACTCCATGGGTGTTAGAATCATTACAATGTAATCTAGATTATTGACTCTAGTGCAAGTGGGAGACTGAAGGAAATATGCCCTAGAGGCAATAATAAAGTTGTTATTTATATTTCGTTATATCATGATAAATGTTTATTATTCATGCTAGAATTGTATTAACCGGAAACTTAGTACATGTGTGAATACATTGACAAACAGAATGTCACTAGTATGCCTCTACTTGACTAGCTCGTTAATCAAAGATGGTTAAGTTTCCTAGCCATAGACATGAATTGTCATTTGATGAACGGGATCACATCATTAGAGAATGACTTGACCCATCCATTAGCTTAACACTTTGATTGTTTAGTTTATTGCTATTGCTTTCTTCATAACTTATACATGTTCCTATGACTATGAGATTATGCAACTTCCAAATGTCGGAGGAACACTTAGTGTGCTATCAAACGTCACAACGTAACTGGGTGATTATAAAGATGCTCTACAGGTGTCTCTGATGGTGTTTGTTGAGTTGGCATAGATTGAGATTAGGATTTGTCACTTCGATTGTCGGAGAGGTATCTCTGGGCCCTCTCGGTAATGCAAATCACTATAAGCCTTGCAAGCAATGTGACTAATAAGTTAGTTGCGGGATGTTGCATTACAGAACGAGTAAAGAGACTTGCCGGTAACGAGATAGAACTAGGTATGATGATACCGACGATCGAATCTCGGGCAAGTAACATACCGATGACAAAGGGAACAAGGTATGTTGTTATGCAGTTCGACCGATAAAGATCTTCGTAGAATATGTAGGAGCCAATATGGGCATCCAGGTTCTGCTATTGGTTATTGACCAGAGAGATGTCTCGTCATGTCTACATAGTTCTCGAACCCGTAGGGCCGCACACTTAACGTTCATTGACGATATAGTATTATATGAGTTATGTATGTTGGTGACCGAATGTTGTTCGGAGTCCCGAATGAGATCACGGACATGACGAGGAACTCTGAAATGGTCCGTATATAAAGATTGATATATGGAATGATAGTGTTTGTTCTCCAGAAGGGCTCCAGAATTCACCGAAAGGGGTTCCGGATGTTTCCCGAAATGTTTGGGTACGGGAACACTTTATTTGGGCCAAAGGGAAAGCCCACAAGATTTTTGGAAAGCACAAAAAGAAGTTTTGGAGAGTCTAGGAGCCAGACGCCGCGGTCCCTGGCGTCTGGGTCCAGACGCCGGGAACCCTGGAGTCCGAGAAGGACTCTTGCTTTTCGGGTGAAACTGACTTTGTGTAGGCTTCTACTCCAAGTTTCGACTCCAAGGCTCAACGTATAAATAGAGGGGTAGGGCTAGCACCCAAGACACATCAAGAAACACCAAGCTGTGTGCCGGCAACCCCGTCCCCCCTAGTTTATCATCCATCATAGTTTTCGTAGTGCTTAGGTGAAGCCCTACGGAGATTGTTCTTCACCAACACCGTCACCACGCCATCGTGCTGCCGGAACTCATCTACTACTTCGCCCCTCTTGCTGGATCAAGAAGGCAAGGACGTCATCGAGTTGAACGTGTGCTGAACACGGAGGTGTCGTACGTTCGGTACTTGATCGGGATGGATCGTGAAGGTGTACGACTACATCAACCGCGTTGATAAACGCTTCCGCTTTTGGTCTATGAGGGTACGTAGACACTCTCCCCTCTCGTTGCTATGCATCTCCTAGATAGATCTTGCGTGATCATAGATTTTTTTTGAAATACTGTGCCACGTCGCAATTTATTGTCGCTCAATTAACACCTCCCAGGGTAAATTCTCGATGACTTTTTCCTCGTCCAGAAGAGATCCGCAGCCGCCTCGAGCAATGGAGTCCGACTCCTCTTTTTCTCTCCACACGCAACCTCTCATTTCCTCTTCTCCTAGGGTTGCGCCGCCGCCGCAGCCCATGCCAGCTACTTCGACGCTGTCCACTGGAGAAAAGCCTCCTCCCCAGATCCGCTTCTCCCCCAAACCATCTCATCTTCTTATTCCACCCGTCCGCCATGATTGTTGCAGAGGAGGAGGAGGAAGGGGATGGCAAAATCTCGGGAGAGAAAAAAGCCGGCAAGCAAGCGAGAAGGATGTCATGGCAGACATACGTTGACGAGCCGCTGCTCTGCGACATCGACGGCCAGCGCCTCACCGCCGCCCCATCCTTGGCCATGATGGCACTGCTTGGGCACAGTCCGAGTCCTTCCCCGAGGTCCTCCTTCTTCGTTAAATTATCTACATCTACTGCTCCCATTGATACTCCTTGTTCTGTTTTACTTAATTTACTTGGTCGATCTATGTTTGACTTGACTGAGATCTCGCTTGTCCGAGTGGCTGCAAGCCTGATGCGTTGGTGAATTCATTTTTTACTTGCTTGTTGTAACCGTAATCTACGATGCACAAAGTACCCGTGTAGTTGGTTGGTTCTACAGGCACGCTGCTGGTTGGAGGGGGGTATAAGCATCTGTAACTTACTAATGGAAGCACATTGCAGGGTGATATCTATGTGGCCATACAGATGAAAGTTGATTTTCCAGCTAGCCCAAAAAAATACAATTACCAAAATTTAGAAGTATTGATTTAATGGTACAAGTAATTCCTATAGAGATATGGCTTGGATCATCAGATTGCAGGGAGCATAAAGTTTGTTTGTGTTGTTACTATTTCAAACTGTATTAAACCGTGGCTACATATTTTTTAGTGAATGAACGGGGAAGGAAGATCCACTGCTCGATATTCTTTTTTGCGACTCCATTAGTTTGTATGTTCAGTTGGCAAACTTTTGCTCTTTTATGTTACACATCATTCTTGTTTTTTTTTCTTTTTGAAAGATTACATTGCATCAGTCTTATGACTTATGATCAGTGTGTTTCTACATTCAACAGATCAAACCTGAAGAACTTACTGCAGTAATAAATGACTTCGATGAACCACGCACTTTGGCACCAACTGGATTATTCCATGGTGGTACAAAGTCGCCATGAAGGTAGCCAACGCACGCAACCTCCCTCTCTCTCACTTCCTCTCCCATGTAAAGCGTGTCGCCAGGGGGAGAGCAACTGGCTGCACCGACATCGTCGCGCCTTGAGGAAGGAGTGGGTGGAGGTGAAACTTGGTGGGAGGAGAAGGTGGCAGCAGAGTCCGCTGCAGTTTCTATTTGTGATCTGCCTTGACACTGGAGGCGGCCCATCCAGTAGAAGTGGCTACCGGAAGGGGTGGAGGAAGAAGCCGTTGTGGACTAGCTAAGGGTCAGGTCAGGAGGATCCACCATGCCAGCCACCGGAAGAAGGGACCCTCTTGTGTCCTGCTTCTTCCCGAGCGTCAGCCACGCGGATAGGCCGCTAGAATGGGAGCTCGTGGACAAGAGCCTCTGAGGGCAGGTCATGGACAAGGATGCTAATTATTTAGGATTTCACATATTAATTGCAGTTCATGTATTTAGAGTTAGTCACAATATCATCATTTTAGATCAATGTTCCATGTGTAGGCTGCCATTGCTCATCTTCCCCCCAAGGTTACATTTTTTATTTTTGATTACCTTAATCTTTACCATAGATATGCATTGCTAATGGTACGACACCCTAACAAGATTTCCATTATTATTATTTGCAATTATTCCACAAGGACATTATCAAAGGAAGTTTTCCTTATTTAAAAATTGCTTCAGCTCCAAATGTTACTGTACTACTATGTCTTTTTGGACTGAAAATGAAGTTTCCAGGCTACTAAGGATCGCCCTCTTCTTTGTTCAGAGAACCCAATGTTCCAGCTAGACGGACCTGCTGGTATTTTATAATCTGGTCATTAGCGGATGGTCTTCAAGTAAAGCTAAATGTGAGCCACACCAATTTCCTTTAGTTCTTGAGAATTTTGTTGTTGTCCTTTCGATTAACAATCTGCCACAATGCTAATGACACTTGCTTTCTCTTTCTAAAATGCATGTGTGTTTTTCTCAAGTGTCCTCACTATTTGAGGATTGTTACTGTGTGACAAAGCAAGGCAATGCAAAAAAGTGCATGTGCTTTTCTTTGTTTATCAAGTAGTTACTCTAAAATACGATATGCCTTCTGGAATTTTTGCCCTACAAAATACATGTATCATCTCCTCATTGATTCTGATCTAATGCGGAGATTATTTCTACACTATGACTGCGTTTTATTTTCGTATATATGCATATCGCGGCCAGAGTGATAAGCTGGTTGCACATGCATCATCGTCGTAAGCTGGATGAGCAAGGCTAGCGACGAGATCATGGTGAGGATGGACTAGCGGGCACAGGGATCCAACATGAGGTACATAGAGATCAAGGTGCACACTATCAAGAGGCCTTCTCCAGAGGTACAGTGAATATTACGAGAGTAAATTCCTTCTCATTTCCTGTACATGGTGTTTGCAGTGTGTCATTAGTGCCTATGTCTATCTCGTAAGCAATTTTGTAAGATTAGTCTTGCTGTTTTTTTATGGAAACCATTGGGGGCATGTGAGATCTCTTGGAGCATTTTGTATCATTCTGACCATGAGTGTATTTAATCTTGTGGTCTGATGCCTTTTAATTGATGGCAAGACATTAGGGGTATGATGAGATCATTTCTTGGTGCATTTTGTATTGTTCTAGCCCGTGATTGTATCTAATCTTTTAGTCTATTGCTTCTAAGTTTTGACTGCTTGTTTTGCCGATGTCTTTGACCTATGTGTCCAGGTTAAACTTCATACTTCACAATGCAGCTATTATTTGCAGGATCTAAGACTGGACATATGACACTTCTGATAATTCAAACAACCTTTGCCAATAAAGCAGCATGGGCTAGAGAAATAGCGCTAAAACTTCATTAAGTCGAAGTAAGCAGTATCCATTCTAAATGGCCTTCTTTCTTCCTCATATGTCAATTGCAAACAAACATGCTTCTGCTGATGCTTAGAAGAAGCTAAGGAGTATGTGTCCAGAACCTCTTTTATATTACCAAGCAATACATATTTTCTGAATGCACGTGATAGAACTGAAAGGATTTTTGTTATCTTGCATGATGCCTTGTTGGTCTGATACTGAAAAATTCTGATGTATAGGTTTTTCTCAATGACGGTTCTGACTTTGATAATTTATTAGAAGAAAGAGTGGAAAAAAATGAGAGGATGCTGAAATGACTCAAATAGAACTACTAGATCTCCGTGCTAGCAAGCTAAGTATGTTCGAGGAAATAATGCGATGCAAAAAATTTTCTTGTGATCGTGGGGATTGTTTACAGAATTTGCAATTTTGATTCGCTTCATTGCAAAAATGATACTGTTTAGATTTTATTAGTAGAAATGACTGTAAGTCCAACATTTGACCATAGAAGGTTTTATAATCTTCAGTAAATAGTATGGTATTATAACATCTAGAATTGATGGTTTTACATAGTTGGTCTACAATATGAGTAATTTACCATGTTAACGGGATTACTGTTGCTATGGGTCTCATGTTTCAATCAAAATACACTTTTTTTGAATTTTCACCGTGGGGGGGGGGGGGGGGGGGAGGTGTCGTGGGGGGGGGGGGGGGGGGGGTATTCCTCCCCACCTGAATAGTATTCATTTGTTGCCTATAGGCTTTGCAGCCTAATGCAAGATAGGATTCAAGTGAACCAGAAGTACAAGGGACACAAGAAGGAGAAATAAAGCAAAAATAACACAAAGACAACCCATGGCGAGGGGGACACAACACAACAAGGGGCGCCATGGGACGCTCGAACTGCAGCGGCGAGCCGAGACTAAACCATGACGCTGCACCGTTGACGCAATCGAAAAGTACCGGGCAACCAAGACTGCACAACGCCATGACACCACCCGTGTCATGGGGTACATTTGAACAGTCACACCGGGCCAAGACGACGCCACGACACCTGTGCACCACCGGTGTAGTTGAAGGGCATCACTAAGCATAGAACTCCACAGAGCACACCCAAAACATCACACAAGGGGGCACCACGGGTGCTCGAACTGCAGCGGCGAGCCAAGACTAAACCATGACACTGCACCATCAACTCAATCGAAAAGCATCGGGCAACCAAGACTGCACAACGTCACGACACCACCTGTGTCATGGGGTACGTTCGAACAGTCACTCCGGGCCTAGACAACACCACGGCACCTGTGTGCCATCGGCATAGTCGAAGGGCATAACCAAGCATAGAACTCCAGAGAGCACACCCAAAACATCACAAGACCGGAGGATGAAGACAACACCATCAAGATGGAAACGACAGGAAGCGCCGTCACTGTCTCGACCAGCAGCAGTTGGCCGACCATGGATTTCTCCCCAAACCCCTGTCACAACCTTCCCCCGACAGGATGCAGAGCAACCGCCCAAAGCATCGGGCAGCGCTGGAATGGACGGCCCCAGATCCAGGTGAATCCAATCGGCAGCGATGCCAGCAGGCACCCTTGACGCGAGGACACCAGTGAGGAGCACTGGCATGGCGCCCCTGCAGGTAAGTTCGCGAGACAGCAACAACCCACCGGGGGATCTGGAAGGTGGAGGGCTCCCAAGAAGTAGGAGCCACGACGCCACCTTCGTTATGGCGAGCGCGGGGAGGAGCACGGCAACGACAGAACGGGCGGCAGCAGAGGTGGAAGACGTGAATCCCGCCGGCAGAGCGGTGCCGGCAGGCACCAGCGAGGAGCACTTGTGAGGCGTCCCCAGCAGGGGAGGCGACGGAGGTGGAGGGCGTGGTAGGTGGGCCTGCGGGAGGCAGGAAGGCGAGCGTCGAGCATGGAAGAATCGCGGCTGACCACGGCGAGAGGTTGAAGGCGGGAGGCGGCGAAGTCCGGTGCAAAGACGCCATATCAGGGTTGTGGAGAAGACAAAAAGGAGAAGATAGTCTCACATCAACTAGGCGTATCAACGGGCTATGGAGATGCCCATCAATAGATATCAATGTGAGTGAGTAGGGATTGCCATGCAACGGATGCACTAGAGTTATAAGTGTACGGAAGCTTAAAAGGAAACTAAGTGGGTGTGCATCCAACTTGCTTGCTCACGAAGATCTAGGGAACTTTGAGGAAGCCCATCATTGGAATATACCAGCCAAGTTCTATAATGAAAGATTCCCACTAATATATGAAAGTGACAACATAAGAGATAGTAGCACTGCCCCTTCTCTCTTTTTCTTTTTTTTTGTTTTTTTGTGTGTTTTCTGGGCCTTCTCTTTTTTATGGCCTTTTTTTTTCTTTTCTTTTTTCGTCCGGAATCTCATCCCGACTTGTGGGGGAATCATAGTCTCCATCATCCTTTCCTCACATGGGACAATGCTCTAATAATGATGATCATCACATTTTTATTTACTTACAACTCAAGAATTACAACTCGATACTTCGAACAAAATATGACTCTATATGAATGCCTCCGGCGGTGTATCGGGATGTGCAATGACTCATGAGTGACATGTATGAAAGAATTATGAACGGTGGCTTTGCCACAAATACAATGTCAACTACATGATCATGCAAAGCAATATGACAATGATGAAGCGTGTCATAATGAACGGAACGGTGGAAAGTTGCATGGCAATATATCTCAGAATGGCTATGGAAATGCCATGCTAGGTAGGTATGGTGGCTGTTTTGAGGAAGGTATATGGTGGGTGTATGATACCGGCAAAAGGTGCGCGGTATTAGAGAGGCTAGCAATGGTGGAAGGGTCAGAGTACGTATAATTCATGGACTCAACATTCGTAATAAAGAACTCACATACTTATTGCAAAAATCTATTAGTTACCGAAACGAAGTACTACACGCATGCTCCTAGGGGGTAGATTGGTAGGAAAAGACCATCGCTCGTCCCCGACCGCCACTCATAAGGAAGACAATCAATAAATAAATCATGCTCTGACTTCATCACATAACGGTTCACCATACATGCATGCTACGGGAATCACAAACTTTAACAAAAATATCTCTTAAATTCACAACTATTCAACTAGCATGACTTTAATATCACCATCTTCATATCTCAAAACAATCATCAAGTATCAAACTTCTCATAGTATTCAATGCACTTATATGAAAGTTACTTATATGAAAGTTTTTATTATACCCATCTTGAATGCCCATCATAGTAGGACTAATTTTATAACCCAAGCAAATTACCATACTGTTCTAAAGACTCTCAAATAATATAAGTGAATCATGAGAGATCAATAATTTCTATAAAATAAAACCACCACCATGCTCTAAAAAGATATAAGTGAAGCACTAGAGCAAACGACAAACTACTCCGAAAAATATAATTGAAGATCAATGAGTAGTTGAATAATTATGTAACTATGTGAAGACTCTCTAACATTTAAGAATTCCAGATCTTGGGATATTATTCAAACAAAAATCAAAATAAAATAAAATAAAATGACGCTCCAAGCAAAGCACATATCATGTGGTGAATAAAAATATAGCTCCAAGTAAAGTTACCGATAGACGAAGACGAAAGAGGGGATGCCATCCGGGCATTCCCAAGCTTAGGCTCTTGGTTGTCCTTAAATATTACCTTGGGGTGCCTTGGGCATCCCCAAGCTTAGGCTCTTGCCACTCCTTATTTCATAGTCCATCGAATCTTTACCCAAAACTTGAAAACTTCACAACACAAAACTTAACAGAAAACTTGTAAGCTCTGTTAGTATAAGAAAATAAATCACACTTAGGTACTGTTGTGAACTCATTCTAAATTCATATTTGTGTAATATCTATTGTATTTCAACTTCTCTATGGTCCATACCCTCTGATACTACTCATAGGTTCATCAAAATAAGCAAACAACACAATGAAAACAGAATCTGTCAAAAACAGAACAATCTGTAGCAATCAGTAGGTTTAGAATACTTCTGTAACTCCAAAAATTCTGATAAATTAGGACGACCAGGAAATTTGTATATTGATCTACTGCAGTTGGAATTGGTATTTTATCGCTGTCTGGTAAAAAATGAAAATTATTCTCGTGAGCGCATACTTTCTGTTTTTATCAGCAAGTTCAAACAACAATCACCCAAGAGGATCCTAAAGGCTTTACTTGGCATAAACACTAATTAAAACATAAAAAACACAATCATAACATAGGCTAGATAAATTATTTATTACTAAATAGAAACAAAAAGTGAAAAAAAAATTGGGTTGCCTCCCAACAAGCGCTATCGTTTAACGCCCCTAGCTAGGCATGATGATTTCAATGATGCTCACATAAAAGATAAGAATTGAAACATAAAGAGAGCATCATGAAGAATATTACTAGCACATTTAAATCTAACCCACTTCCTATGAATAGAGATTTTGTGAGCAAACAACTTATGAGAATAAGAATCAACTAGCAAAGGAAAGCAAAACAAGCATAGCTTCAAGATTTTCAACACATAGAGATGGAACTTGATATTATTGCAATTCCTACAAGCATACGTTCCTCCTTCATAATAATTTTCAGTAGTATCATGAATGAATTCAACAATATAACCATAAGCAAATTTTCAGTAGTTTCATGATCTACAAGCATAGAATTTTTATTACTCTCCACATAAGCAAATTTCTTCTCATGAATAGTAGTGGGAGCAAACTCAACAAAATAACTATCATGTGAGACATAATCCAATTGAAAGTTAAAATCATGATGACAAGATTCATGGATATCATTATTCTTTATAGCATATGTGTCATCACAATAATCATCATAGATAGGAGGGATGCTTTCATCATAATAAATTTGCTCATCAAAACTTGGGGGACAAAAAATATCATCTTCATCAAACATAGCATCCCCAAGCTTGTGGCTTTGCATATCATTAGCATCATGGGTATTCAAAGAATTTATACTAACAACATTGCAATCATGCTCATCATTCAAATATTTTGTGCCAGACATTTTAATGCATTCTTCTTCTAACACTTTGGCACAATTATCGGAATCCTTATTTTCACGAAAGATATTAAAAAGATGAAGCATATGAGGCACCCTTAATTCCATTTTTTGTAGTTTTATTTTATAAACTAAACTAGTGATAAAACAAGAAACAAAAAGATTTGATTGCAAGATCTAAAGATATACCTTCTGTAAGGGCATATTTATCCGTAAGGTGTTTTGGTGATTGATGACAATGCATTTGCGGACTAATCGTGTGTCTCGAGTATTTCAGATATTTCATGACTAGACACAAGACGGTTAGGAGCCCCTCAAAGATTATTGAAGATGGCGTTTTTCTACGTTCCTTTTTTGATGGATTTTAGTCGTAGGAAAGCCGTACTATTAAGAGGGGGTTCGCTTTGGAAAGGTTTGGGTGGAATCGTCACGTACACGTTTACTCCTCTTTGCACCGCCTTTACCTTAGCACTTTGGAGAATCCTTCGTTTCTTCGAGTTTGTGCAAAAAGAAGAATTCCTAGTGTTGCTGTTCTGGGGCTTGCGGTAGTACTGCTCCTAGGAGCGGTAGTACCGCAGGCCCCTGTGGTAGTACCGCAAGCCTTTGCGGTAGTACCGCAGGAGGCCACAGTAGTACCGCTCCTTGGGAGTCGTAGTACCGTGAGTCCTGGTCCGGCACAGCGCCATGAGCGGAAGTAGGGACGGATGTAATTTTTTACATCCGCTCCCTGCGCGGTAGTACCGCTTGCCTTCAGCGGTAGTACCGTGTCGTATTTTTGCACTATTTGTAAATCAGCGGAACGGGCCACGGACGTTTCTTTTTGTCCACGGCCTTCCCAGGCTGGTCCAACCCTGCCTTGCAGTAGTACCGCAAGGGGGTGCGGTAGTACCGTGCGAGCTACAGTACCGCTTCAGCGTCGTTGCTATAGGCCTGGGCTAGCTCCTGCCGTGGCCACGGTAGTACCGCGGTTCGTTGCGGTAGTACCGTGAGCCCTTGCGGTAGTATCGCTTGGTTGGCGCGGTAGTACCGCATGTCGCGGGCTGGTTAAGTGGATAACTGTTGGATTTGTCTCTCCACTATATAAGGGGTATCTTCTTCTCCGAGTTGACTACCTCTTCCAACCCTAAGCTCCATTGTTGCTCCAAGCTCCATTTTCGCCCAATCTCTCTCCCTGGCCAATCAAACTTGTTGATTTTCTAGGGATTGGTTGAGAAGGCCTCGATCTACACTTCCACCAAGAGAAATTCGATTCCCCCCACTAATCCCTTGCGGATCTTGTTACTCTTGGGTGTTTGAGCACCCTAGACGGTTGAGGTCACCGCAGAGCCATATTCCATTGTGGTGAAGCTTCGTGGTGTTGTTGGGAGCCTCCGATTAAGTTGTGGATATTGCCCCAACCTTGTTTGTAAAGGTCCGGTCGTCGCCTCCAAGGGCACCAATAGTGGAATCACGACATCTTGCATTGTGTGAGGGCGTGAGGAGAATACGGTGGCCCTAGTGACTTCTTAGGGAGCATTGTGCCCCCACACCGCTCCAACGGAGACGTACTTCCCCACAAAAGGAAGGAACTTCGGCAACACATCCTCGTCTCCACCGGCTCCACTCCTGGTTATCTCGTACCTTTACTTGTGCAAGCTTATTTGTGTTATTTCCCTTGCTTGCTTGTGTGCTTGTTGTTGTTGCATCATATAGGTTGCTCACATAGTTGCTTGTCTAGACAACCTACTTTGATGCAAAGTTTAATTTGGTAAAGAAAAGTTAAAAATTGTTAGTTGCCTATTCACCCCCCTCTAGTCAACTATATCGATCCTTTCAATTGATATCAGAGCCTCGTCTCTTTTTAAGGACTTTGCCATCCAAAGAGTATGGTTGACATCGTAGACGGTGTGGAGGAGCACTCCGGTGCAAATCTAGTCTCGTCTATGGGAGATGGGGGAACCTCGGTCTCTCATGAGGAATTCAATGTGGCCTTGGAGACATTGAAAACCTCCATGACGACCGAGGTTGAAAGCATGTTTACTAAATGCATTGAAGGGCTTAAACTATCCATTGCACCGTTGAAAG